>NC_050589.1:31704-94204 GCF_013368585.1 Megalops cyprinoides | reverse complement strand
ACTATCTTCCCTGACAGTTGAGACAAAAAAAGCAGACTGAAGAAGTCCACGGCACCGAGATCTGCCCTGCTGCAAACTGGGGCTCAGCAGGCTGCGGCTTCTCTCCTGTCAGACAGCGCTCAGCTCACACGCCTCCTCATTAAATGCTAATTGATTTTGCATCTGATGCATCACATGGCTTTTCACTGTCACTGTGCTGTTTGTGCAATTATGAATGTAAGTCATGGCTTAGTGTTGTGTGTTTTTTGCATGTGCTGCGTGAAAAGCCTGTGGGAAACATGTTTAGCGGGCACATGGACAGGAACATATGGGTGCACACAGAGAGGTCACATGTCTGCACACACATGAATACACTCATTAGCTTCACAGGATGAAAATGAGATGAAAACCCATCCTGCATAAGAAACTGAGTGATCTATCCTGTGTTGCTAGGAAACGGTGGGGCTGGATGCTGCTGATAAATGTCTGGGTGGGGGTGTGTGTGTGTGTGTGTGTGTGCGTGTGTGCGTGTGTGCGTGTGTGAGTGGGGGGTGGTGTTTGTGTGTGGGGAGCGGTTGCAGTACTGTGGCACATGCTCACTTCAAACTTTAATCTCTTCTGTCTCATGCTTTTCTGTCATTCCTCCATATCTGTTTTTTCCCCCTGTCTGTCTTCCCTCCATCAGTGCTTAATCTGTCCCTCCACATGGCATCTCACAGCGCAGGGGAGTGGAACCTGCCCCCCGAGCGTCAGAGGCTGTGCGGAGGACAAAGTGGCCGATGCAATTCTGCCCTGTAGATACTGAACAGTCAGGAAGAGACAGTGAGCAGACAGCCGAATGTCAGTCTTCTGATGTTTTGCAAGGTAATTTGATGAAAATAAAATCTTTGTTGAGAATATGTGGGCTTGTGTCCTCCATCTGAACCTGCTGTGCTTCAGTGGATGGGCCCTGTGTGTGCGGAGTGGCAGCAGGACACTGAGAGAGAGCCCTGAGGCTGACAGACATGCTGCATTCATGCACAGCTGCACTGCATGCTATTAAATTAATGGATGAAGTAGCTGAACCATGGCATTTCAGCCTTCTCTATGATCATATTTATATTTAGTCATATTCAGCCATATTCAGCTGAATTATGCCATTATACTGATGTTGCAAGTCTTCATTTCATGTGTTTGTGTTCAAAGGCATGACACAGCCATGCCCACAGTAATCACAGTGCTCACTGTAACCCCTGCTATCTGAGGGAAGCACCTCATTCCATATTTTCTATGTTAGGACTGCAACTTTCTCATTTTGACATCACTTTAGCAAGTGCTGTTTGGGAGTGGCTGACGTGCTCCCCTGAATCTCCCGTCGGTTCTTGATGTGCACATGCTTACTAAGATCAGACTGGCCATCCCGTTCGGCTGCTGCACTCTGCTAACTGGGACTCACTTGCTAATCGCAAATCTGCCTGAATGTTTAGTTGACACTACAAAAACAAGAGGGTCCCACAGTTCAGTGAAAAATGTAATCTGACTATACTGACATTATTACATTTATATTTACATTTATTTATTTGGCAGACACTTTTATCCAAAGTGACTTACAAGTGAGGCAGTGTACAACACAAGGAAATAGCCATCGAAGGAGTCAACAATACTAGAAGTGCTGCATGACCACATTTCAATAGTTGGCCAAACAAAGTACAAGCTAGCTGGTAGAGATACAAGTGCATGAAAAATTAGGTTTGAAAATTATTTAACAACAGAGTTTAGGACATAAGAAGTTGCTTTAGGTGGCAGTGTTTCAGGTGTTCAGATGGTGACGGACTCGGCAGATCAGATGGAGGGTGGAAGTTTATTCCACCATTGAAAGACAATGGCAGAGAAGGTTCTGGATATTGATTTCGTGCCGCGAGATGGGACCAGCAGATGTCGTTCAGTAGTAGTGCATAGTGGTTGGGAGGGAATGATATAATGACAGATTCAATATAATCATTCATTTTACAGCATCTCCTTGGACTGAGCTGTTCAGCCTCCTGCTTTCACCTTGCTGTGAGCACAGGCTCTGCTGTTATCCAATGAAATGCTGAGATTTTAAACTGAACACTCCACCTGGACTCTGGGCCGAGCGCAGAGATTTAAACGTAACACTCCACCTGGACTCTGGGCCGAACGCAGAGATTTTAAATGCAACACTCCACTTCGTCTCTGGGCCGAGCGCAGAGATTTTAAACGCAACACTCCACCTGCACTCTGGGCCGAACGCAGGGCTGCAGGGTGCAGACAGTGCGGAGCTCAGTAAGAGGCAATATCTACAAACATCCTTGGCATGAGGCAGCCAGGCTGGGCACCATATGGCCCTTTGTCCTTGTGGTGGGGTGTAGCACAGCGTCACTGCTGCCCTGCAGACAGGCTGTTTGTAAGATGACCTACATTCGCTTATTAACATCAGCCTGGTCTCCTCAGTGCTTTGTGTCCGGTCAGTGACCTGTCCTGTGGACTCAGTCTCAGTCAGCTGAGACCTCTTCCCCGAGACTCAGCCTGGCCCTGTTAGCCCAGGGCAGTCCCACACAACACCATCCATGTGATTCTCTCTTTTGTCAATTTCATTATGATGTGAAACAATAATAATGACTAGTGTTAATTTGCAGCAATGCACAAAGTGGTTACATTACTTATACAGATTATTTACATTACTTACACTGACAACTTCTTTTCATTGTCTGGAAACATGATGATTTGACTATAAGACCTATCATACAGACAGATTGTTCATCTGCACTTAAAAATTGAAATTGTGTCTAATTCTCCCACATAATTTGGTGAGTTAGTAAACGAGCTCTGTGTGACAAGGCTCTAGCACCAGATTAAGCAGAAAGCCGGCTTCTTATGGATAAAGTAACTGCTGAGGGTTATAGGACCGGCTTCTTATGGATAAAGTAACTGCTGAGGGTTATAGGACCGGCTTCTTATGGATAAAGTAACTGCTGAGGGTTATAGCCGGCTTCTTATGGATAAAGTAACTGCTGAGGGTTATAGTCGGCTTCTTATGGATAAAGTAACTGCTGAGGGTTATAGGACCGGCTTCTTATGGATAAAGTAACTGCTGAGGCTTATAGGAGATGCACAGATCCTGTAGGTGTTGCACTCTGCAATCATTTCTGTTCACTGATGTGGCCAGCATGGCAAGGTGTCCAAACTGTGAATAAGATAAAGCAAACTCTCATCAGGATAATAAAGGTCTCTTTACTGTTGATTGTCAGCAAAGATCCAGCAGGAGCCACTAATCTCACTGAGCAGAGGGAAAGGGGGAGCCCCTCTGCCAGAAGGAAGCCAGAGGAAGAGAAGGTGTTTTGCCCAACTCAGAATAATTACATTTTAATGGGCAAAGCAGTAAAGGTAAATCTGCTTACCTACACATTTTACTTTAATAATGCTGAAGCACAGAAGGCTAATTTCTAAATGTCCTAATCATTGATGCCACCATTGAGCACCTTCTGCCTGGCATCTCACACTGGGAGGCCATCATTCACAACATAATTCCAAATTTCCCTGGAACCTGCCTTCCTGCTGCTCTGTCACCATATGCGCTGCCTCTCCCTCTCTGAGTTACTGGTTAAGGTTCCTCTTTTTAAAGTGATTTTTTTACCCTGTTATGTGACCCTGTGTGGCAATGGCAGTATGCCAGGCTGCTCTCACCATGCCCAGCTCCACACATTCACACTGAGGTGAGAGGAAGGACACACACTAGGCAGCTACCTTGTATTTAGTAGCAAGCCCTTTGTTTTATATAATGCAGAAAACATGAGATTACTTACTATCTGCACATGACCTGAAATACAGATCTTGCTAGCAAGTACAAAAAACCATAGCTGTGCGCAAATACAGTATAGTTCCATGGATTTTGTCCTGTCAATTGTTTTTTTTTATATAAAATCCCAAGGCAGCCTCATCTGGAGAAGGATTTGTGAGAGCTGCATTCATCCAGCATCTCCCCTGGTGCCTCTTTCACATTCTCTCACCTGACCACCCCACCCCGCAGCGATGCACATTTTTGGCATGATTTCTCCCAGCATGCATTTCTGACTGGATGTGTGAGTGCAGCTGCATGGATGTGCTGTTAGAGTGCAGATGCCTCCTCAGTCCGGTCTTCCTCAGCAGCAGCTGTTGCTATGGCTGCCTTCATGCGGTGCTTCCACTTAATTTCCCACTGGGATTAATAAAGTACATATCTATCTATCTATCTATCTTCCTGTCGAGGCCATCAGAGTCACTCTTGGTTGACTGCCCTCCTCTTTAGCTCTATCATCATATTATTCTTTACAACCACCTACTGGTGAGGATGCATAGAGTTACAAAATATGGGAGGTACAGGAACCTAGTTTATGCAAACAGACTTCACTCACTTCAGGATCAGAGGAAGCGCGCAGAGGAGGTGTTTGTGTTAAACAATTCAAATTTATCTTATATTTTGGATTCTTCAAAGTAGCCAAAAAAGAAAAAAGAAATTCATACATAGGCATCAACTTCAGTATTTATATTTGTCTATAAAACCAATTTCAAGCATTTAATCATAAGGCTTTACATCAAAATATCTCCAAATGCATGTTTCCCATTATCTTAATCAGATGTGATATAGATATATATATATGCTCAAAACCTGTATCTGATGAATAGAACCAAAATATTCAGTGTTCAGCGCATGAGATTGAGGATAAGGATAAGGATGTTTTATTGTCATTCCTCAACATGTTGTGCATGACAGGGAACGAAATGAGGTCCCGTTTCGGAAAAATTATGGAAAAATTATGGTAACAATATCAAGAAGAACAATAAAAAAGAGGAGGCACACAATAACACACTAGTAAGGTTAAAATATATATATAAATATATAAAATATATAAATATGAGTGCAAGTGAGCAGAGTAGTAGTCAGCATAGCAGCAAAAAAAGAAAATATTCAATGATAGCAGCAGTTCTCTGTGAGATCCAGAGTTAAGAGATTGCAGCAATGCCCTGGTGGGTAATGATGCCCCGATGCGGAGTGATGAATTGTTCAGTGAGTCGCAGAGTTTGTCAGTCTCACGGCGTCTGGGAAGAAGCTGTTCCTCAGCCTGGTGGTTCTGGCCTTGATGCTGCGTAGCCTCCTGCCTGAAGGGAGGGGGGGCAAACAGTCCGTTAGCAGGGTGGGTAGAGTCCCTCATGATGCAGGAGGCCTTTTTCCTGCACCTGCTGCTGTAAATGTCACCGATGGTGGGTAGGCTGCTGCCGATGATCTTCTGTGCAGTCTTTACCACCCGCTGCAGTGCCTGTCTGTCTGCAGCAGAGCAGTTACTGTACCACACGGTGATGCAGGAAGTGAGGATGCTCTCCACCACACACCTGTAGAATGAGATGAGGACTGAGGCGTCAAGGCCAGCGTCTTTCAGCCTCCTCAAGAAGTAGAGGCATTGGTGGGCCTTCTTCACTATGCTGGTTGAATTGGTGCTCCAGGTGAGATTGTCAGTTATGTGCACCCCCAGATATTTGCTCCCCCGATGTGGAGGGGAGGGGGAGTGGTGCAGGTCTTTCTGAAGTCCACAATCATCTCCTTTGTTTTCTTAACATTGATGGAGAGGTTGTTAACTTTGCACCAGGCCTCCAGTTTTTCTACTTCCATCCTGTACTCGGACTCATCGCTGTGAGTGATGAGTCCCACCACTGCCGTATCGGCAGCAAACTTCACAATATGATTGCTCGGATGCTTGGCTGAACAGTCATAGGTCAGAAGTGTGTACAGGAGGATGATGGGGGAGGATGAAATGTTGTGGATTCTGACGGTCGGGGGCCTATTTGTTAAAAAGTCCAGAACCCAGTTGCACAAGGATGGGCTCAGTCCGAGTAGTGCCAGTTTATCAATCAGGGTTTGTGGGATGATGGTGTTAAAGGCGGAACTGAAGTCCAGGAAGAGTAGTCTGACATATGAGTCCTTACTCTCTAAGTGAGCGAGGGCCAGATGAACCGCAGATGAGATGGCGTCTGCGGTGGAGTGGTTCTGTCTGTATGCGTACTGGTGGGGGTCAGCTGTGACGTCAATGGTCTCCTTCATGTGTGCCATGACCAGCCGTTCGAAGCACTTCATGATTATTGGGGTGAGTGCAACCGGGTGGTAGTCATTCAGGCATGACACTGTTGAGCTCTTTGGCACAGGCATAATGATAGCAGTCTTAAGGCATGTTGGGACAATCACCTGGGAAAGTGAGGTGCTAAAGATGTCCGTCAGCACCTCTGAGAGCTGGTGTGCGCAGTCCCTGAGGACCCGGCCTGGGATGTTGTCCGGGCCTGCAGCCTTGCGGGGGTTGACTCCCTGCAGGGACCTCCTCACATCTGCTGCGGTCACGCTGAGGGGCAGCTCACCTGGTGTGGGGGGGGGGGGGGGGGGCAGGAGAGGTGTTGCAAGAGAGGGAGCCTGGAGCCAGGAGAGGTGTTGCAATCCTCAAAACAGGCATAAAAGGTGTTAAGGGCATCAGGAAGAGACGAGTCCCTAGGGCATTCTGTGTCTCTTCTGGTGTAGACCGTGATGCCCTTGATGCCCCTCCACATTATCAGATGTACATGACTATATGACAACAATTTCCATAACAAAGAAGCGGCATGAGCAGGGTGGTGTCTGACATTTGAGAGGAGATTTCCTTTGTGCTGAGTGTGTGGCCCAGGCTACAGGCCTGCTGCTATTGGCTGAGATTCACAGCACAAAGCTGCAGGTCCAGCCCCAACGTTTAAGCTCCACGCAGGAGCATATCATTGGTTCTTGCATATCATTGGTTCTTCTTATCTGACACTAGGCTGTTAGTGGACCTAGCTAACTGGCTGACCATGACATGAGCTATCATGTTGCCTTTACTTTTTAATCACAATTAAAACAGCATTTAAAACTTCATTGAGCTTGTCATTCGTAGCTGAGTGACTAGCTAGGTATCTAGTGATTTAGCTACATCACATTACATTGCATGCATTTAGCAGACAGTCTTATCCAGAGCGACTTCCATCACAATAGAACATAAGTGTATCAAGTGTGTTCAAGTTAAACAAGCAACAGTGTAAGACCACACTCACAACACTAGTACATAATGAGTTAGCCACCAAACTAATTAGTTCGCTAACTAAGTCTAACTCTCAGTACTGTATAGGTATGAGGTAAAGGGCCTAACTGTCAGTGGGAATTATTTATAGAATATCAGTTATGCATGTACCATATTAGCCATCTTTGTGGTTTTTCAGCCTATTTGGACATTGCTTTTGCATGCATCCATCCTTTAAGGAGGGGCCCAGTTCCGATTTCCAAGGAAGGAGGAATCGAGGAAAGGACGCAATTTAAAAAGCACTCTACACTGAACAGAAGGAAACGATTCCGTTTCGTAAAAAGACACAAAATTTCCGTCGCTAATAATGACGCGAGTAAAAGAATGCCTATTTGCATTTGGTTTTATCCCGAATGATGCGTAGGGAAAAAATATTTCCTTGGCATGAATTTCACTGAAGACCACTACAGATTTATCTCAATCCTAAAAATCTGGCACGTCTGTCTGGCGTCGGGACTATTGTTATTGCCAGCACGCACAGCACGTCGGACGACTTTTGACGTTACACAACCCAAGATGACTGCAAAGCTACCTACAACATGTAAAATATTTTCATTTCAGGATTACAGATCCACACCCGATCCCGTATATGATCTTAATCCAGAATGTTTACAGCCATCTCCGGCACCTATAATTATCGATAACGGCTCCTTCCAGACCCGGGCCGGGTGGGCCTGTGCGGGGGACGGGCTGTCCCAGCCGCTGCTGCAGTTTAAATCTGTGGCGGCACGGAGTCGAGGGGCGGCCCGCAGCGAGACGCAGATCGGTAACGACATTCCCAACCTGGAGCCGCTACGCTGGCTCTTAAAGAGTCAGTTCGACAGAAATGTCGTCGTCAACTTCGAAATCCAAGAACTTATGTTCGACTACATCTTCATGCACCTGGGGATCGGCACGGAGGTAAACTTTTTCTGCCGTTTGAAACTGAGTAAGTCACTGTGGAAGGAAGCCAACTAGAGAAATAACATATTTAAACATTTAGTGGGCTAGGTGTGCATTTTGGCAGCATACTTAGCTTATATATTTTAAGGGACATTACTTAGATGCCGTTTATGCTTTTGTTGAAAGAATTATTGTTGGTACGATGCGTAGCAAACAGGTTGTGAGAGACTGTAATAAACCTCGCTAGCATCTCCAGGCACTTAATCGAGTAGATTGGAAAAGAAATGCTCCCAAAATGTCACTTGTGCCATGACAGTTAGACTCTGGCCACATTGTGTTATATGGTTTATTCTCTCACACCTCGGCGAAGGCTTGAACAGTTTGTATGTTAATTTATGCGATGGTTATGGTAATTACGTTTACATTTATTCATTTGGCAGGCACTTTTATGCAAAATCAGCTTAATTAAACTCAAGTTGATTATGTATTACATTTGCTTCTTACTTTACATATAACTTTTACATGTTCTGCTATTGAATCTATGAATAAAAAAATGCTACAAAATTTTAGCTACATATTAGCTGCTTGATGGAACTGCCGTTGATTGTGTATGTGTAACATTGGCGCAGGCAACTGATTGCTAGACATAGTTCTGTGGTTAAATCAACTAACACACAACGATAAGTAACATTTTATCTAATATTTACAGAGAACATCATTACTTGCTTAAGCCGTTAAAGCTTGCAGTGTGCTCTGACAGGGTGGCGTGGATCACCCCGTCGTGCTCACCGAGGCGCCCTGCAATCCTCTGCACTGCCGGCAGATGATGTCGGAGCTGCTGTTTGAATGCTACCGCGTCCCTCAGCTGTCCTACGGGGTGGACAGTCTGTACAGCTTCTACTACAACAACATTCAGCAAGCAGTTGCACAGCCACACACAGGGGTGGTCATCTCCTCTGGGTACCACTGCTCGCACATCCTCCCTGTTATCAATGGCAGGTACAGTACCTTTCCCACTCCCCCAATGGATGCTATCTCTTCAAGGCACAGTAGCTGTTTTAGTATGGAGTGTAGCACTGGAAAATCTCATGATTTATGTCGTATTCATGAGCGGGAAAAAAATAAAAGCAGTGTGGGGATATACCTGCAGTGCAGGTTTGATAGCAGGCACAGCGGGTAATGTAATGCTGCTGTTGCTGTCCCTCAGGCTGGATGCAGGGAACTGTAAGCGCGTGAATGTGGGGGGCAGCCATGCAGCTGCGTACCTGCAGCGCCTCCTGCAGCTGAAGTACCCGGGACACCTGGCGGCTGTGACGCTCAGTCGCATGGAGGAGCTTCTCCATGAACACAGCTACACAGCACTGGACTACCAAGAAGGTGACATCCATGAAAAAGCCTCAAATGGCCTCAAACGCCCTGAAACGGCCTCAAACATCCTCAGACAGCCTCAGACACCCTGAAACAGCCTCAAACATGCTCAGACAGCTTCAGACAGCTTCAGATAGACTGAAGCCCAGTGTGCAGTGTCTTTCTGAGCTGAGCTGTGGCTGTTAAGTTGCCTACACTAGTATTCAGTCATCAGGGGAATGTTGTATCTTTTTCCCCTTTTCTCCCCTCAGGTTTTATGTAAAATGTAAAACTTTTTGGGGACACTGCACTGCATGTAGTCTTTTATTTGATTATTTTGACAACATATAAACAGTCCATGGATGGTATGGCAGTTTGAATTAGTAGAACTAATAACTATTCCATGCACGCATGCAGAGAGAAAGCCGAACTGTGTATAGTCCTATTTCAGTGTTTTGATTTCATTTTGTAAGAGTAGCTGACGTACAGTACATAACCAAATTTCAGCTTAAAAGAACAGTCTGGAACAGGACAAACCATGAAAACCATGTAAAGTGCACAGCTGCACTTTAATTTGTTTATCCATCAACTGACAATCCATATGTGCTTCTGTGCTGGTGTTTCTGTCCTGTAACAGTGTGTTCACTAAACTGAGGGCACTGAGGGATACTGTCCTTTCCATCACCATCACATCATCGCCAGCCTCCTCATATCAGTTTTATTTTTATGACTAGACTGTGTGGAACCACATACAGAGGAAATTGTGAAGGGGGATCATATCTGTAGATCAGTGTATCTGGGGGGAGCACGGGTGTGACCTGCGTTTGGTACGGTTTCAGCATATGTGTGTTAGGGATGCACGATGATATCAGCAAAACATTAATATTGGCCGATAAAAACTTAAGAAGTTAATTATCAGCATCGGCCGATATGAAAATTTCTGCCAATGTGCCTGGCCGATAAGATCACGCATTGACTGTGCGCATGCACATGCAATAAATGTTAATTATGAGTGCCAGCAACAAGCTTCAACATGTCAGCTGTGTCGAAGTATTTCGAAGTATCTGAAACAGATAACAAAATTGCTAATTGCCATGCAAAGCACCAGTGATGTGAGGAGGGGTAAAATATGTAGCTAAGTTTCTCACTCTGGGAGGATACTAGAGCTAGAAGAAGCTCTGTGTGCTGCTAAGCTTTCCTCTGCTTCTGGAAGGGTGTGTGAGACCATTTTTAAATAACGCAGCTCCGTAAGGAGAGAATGCGATTTGAAATGAAACAAGACAGCCCGTGATGGCCGAGCTTGTGCTTTGGGACTCGAAGGGAGGGTGTGGCCTGCGTTTGGTAGGGTTTCTGCATGTGTGTGAGCGAGAGTAGGGTTTCTGCATGTGTGTGAGTGCAGGTGTGGCCTGTGTTTGGTAGGGTTTCTGCATGTGTGTGAGTGCAGGTGTGGCCTGCGTTTGGTAGGGTTTCTGCATTGTGTGAGTGAGGGTGTGGCCTGTGTTTGGTAGGGTTTCTGCATTGTGTGAGTGAGGGTGTGGCCTGCGTTTGGTAGGGTTTCTGCATTGTGTGAGTGAGGGTGTGGCCTGCGTTTGGTAGGGTTTCTGCATTGTGTGAGTGAGGGTGTGGCCTGCATTTGGTAGGGTTTCTGCATGTGTGTGAGTGAGGGTGTGGCCTGCATTTGGTAGGGTTTCTGCATGTGTGTGAGTGAGGGTGTGGCCTGCGTTTGGTAGGGTTTCTGCATTGTGTGAGTGAGGGTGTGGCCTGCATTTGGTAGGGTTTCTGCATTGTGTGAGTGAGGGTGTGGCCTGCATTTGGTAGGGTTTCTGCATTGTGTGAGAGTGAGGGTGTGGCCTGCGTTTGGTAGGGTTTCTGCATGTGTGTGAGTGAGGGTGTGGCCTGCATTTGATAGGGTTTCTGCATGTGTGTGAGGGAGGGTGTGGCCTGCGTTTGGTAGGGTTTCTGCATTGTGTGAGTGAGGGTGTGGCCTGCGTTTGGTAGGGTTTCTGCATTGTGTGAGTGAGGGTGTGGCCTGCATTTGGTAGGGTTTCTGCATTGTGTGAGTGAGGGTGTGGCCTGCATTTGGTAGGGTTTCTGCATTGTGTGAGTGAGGGTGTGGCCTGTGTTTGGTAGGGTTTCTGCATTGTGTGAGTGAGGGTGTGGCCTGTGTTTGGTAGGGTTTCTGCATTGTGTGAGTGAGGGTGTGGCCTGTGTTTGGTAGGGTCTCATTGTGTCCTGCTGTGATACTGTCCTCGTGCAGAGC
Organism: Megalops cyprinoides; assembly: GCF_013368585.1. NCBI lineage: Eukaryota > Metazoa > Chordata > Actinopteri > Elopiformes > Megalopidae > Megalops > Megalops cyprinoides. Next base: position 82,630 of record NC_050589.1, on the reverse strand, counting down.
TGGAGAAGTGGCGCAGTGCGGAGTTCTACGAGCGCGAGGTTCACCGGCTGCAGCTGCCCTTCTCCTCCAAGCTGCTGGGGGGCGCTGTGAGCGTGGAGGAGCGGCAGGAGAAACGTGCGCAGCAGCTGCGGCGGCTGCAGGAGATCAACGCCCGCAACGCTCGGCGCCGCGAGGAGAAGCTGCAGCAGGACCAGGATCGTCTGGACAAACTGCTGGCTGTGCAGGCAGGGCGTCACCTCCAAACGCACGCACGCGCACGCACGCACACGCACGCACACGCACACGCACGCACACGCACACGCACACATACACACACACACACACACACACACGGAAACAACTCCCCCCACACACACACACACACAGAAACAACTCCCCCCCTCACACACACACACACACACACGCACACGCACACAGAAACAACCCCCACGCACGCATGCACGCACGCACGCGCACACACACAAACAAATTCCCCACACACCCATACATGCATCCCCCCCCTCTTACACACACACACACACACACACATACATACACACACCCCCACCCATACACACACACACACACCCATGACGCAGGGTCCTTAACACGTTAAATTACATTAGAAATGTTTATTGGTGAAATGAGTATATAACATTTTCATGAAAATGCCTTTAATGTAGATGGGAATTAAGCATAGGTCAAAGGAAAATAATATTGCAGATTGCAAAAGCAAAGGTTGGGGCTGGTTCTGACATCACTTCCATGCAACCTCATGCCTGCAAAGTGCACCTCTGCTTTGGCAAAGCTGAAAGTTCCTTGAGCAGCAACAGATTCTTGTCAGTCTCCTAAATGTTTCCTCTTGGAAACAGAGTCTGTCTGCTGTTGTACTCATGTTTGACCCACGCTTGGTTCAGCAGTCTGCCAGTGTTTGAATTTCCTGATGGCCAGCAGTGTGGAGCCTCAGTCCACTGTACCCAGCTGTTATACAGGGGTTTTTAAAAGATTTGGCAAGAGATGTCCTGACATTCCTGACAGGAACTGCACACTAGACCAAAGGCCATCTTTCATGTGTCCACATAACCTAGCCTCTTTCAGAACAGCCCATCTCTGTGTGTCTTTTTTTGAATGCAGTATTTTAGCATTAGGGTTAGGGTTAGTGCAGTATTTTCTTTTAGGATATATTTGCTACGGGCCATTGTGTCTGGTTAGATTTTTTTATAACTTTATTTTTTACAGCCAAAAGCTGGTACATGTTAGCTAAAGGAAACCTTGGTACCAGCTGTTAGTATACCATGGGCAAAGATACACACTTTGTAACAATACACATGCACTTATATTTAGACAGACTTGACATTTCCAGGCTGCAGAAAGTTTTTGATGAAAGAATTTTTATTTCAGTCACAGTCATGTCCATAATCATGTTGCCCTCTCTCATTTCAATATTAAAAAGAAAATATTTTCACAATTACTGAATTAGTTTGCAGCGAAGCCTTTCCTTCAGAATGGTTATTGATGTTTTTGTCTGTGAGCCTAAACTTTGAGTTTATGTCATGATATTATGTTTAGTCTCCCTAAAATGTTAGTCCATTTCTGTAAATGTGAGATTGTAGAAAAAACAATATCCGGATATGTGAAATAACCACTAATTGTGTGTACACTGCCTCCAAGTGGTACTATAGAGACGCTTTGAAAGTGTTCTGTGAGACGTTTTGTCTCAGTGTTTGCTGTGTGTGTGGTGTCTGGCTGCAGGAGCTGCTGGATGATGGCTTGCTGGAGCAGTTCCACAGGCGTCTGGTGGAGCTGAACATGGACTCTTCAGAGGAACTGCAGTCCTACATCAGCAAGCTGAGCCTGGCGGTGGAGCAGGGCCGCCAGCGAGCGCTGCACAGCGAGGGGCTGGACAGCAAGGCCACGGTGAGGACATGCTGCTGTTCGGGTCACAGTCGCTCAGGCTGTCTGTCGGACTCAGGATCAATTGGCCCTCTAGGTTGCAGGTCAACAATAAAAAGACAAACGAAAGCTGAAATATTTGGGATTTTTAGGTGAAATTACTTCATGGTTATGCATGTGGGAACTGCTGTTTGTGGTAGCAGTTGTTTAGTACCAGCTGTTTTACAGGCGTGTTTGATTAACCTGAGTTTTGATGGGAGGAGAGCATGCTGGGAGTGGCAGGTGCTGCTTTCACTGTGGGAAGCTGCTGTGATGACTCCGTCACTGCTGTTCCAAACAGCTCTCTGAGAACTGTTCTCTTCGCACTGGCACTATGCTGACCCTGCGTTAGGGTTATGTCATTTAATATCTCGCTCAATGTTTTTTTTATTTTAGGTACTGTGGAACTTGTAGTATTTGTAAGACACGGCAAGCAAAGAGCAAATGAAAATGCAGCACCTGTTTAAATGAGTCACTTACTGTTACATAGAGAGTGCATTGTAGTGGATGCGTGGCTCTGCAGTAGAGCATCTACTACAGCTGAAGTCGTGCCTGGTTCCGCACATCCTGCTGGGCTGAGGAGGAGATGTATTATCAGGGTAACGGGACACTCTAGCTGTCAGATTTCAGAGCTGGAGGCCCCTATGGATGAAGGTGAGGCTGTGTTGGAGATTGAACCCGAGATCACAGAGGATAACACAGAGGGAGAGAAGCCTGTCAGCGTTGTGCAGGTAATCACCTAATTGGTCTTCCTCCCAGGTAATCCTGTGCTAGTCTTCTAATTATGATTTGCATGGTATATTTGTCCTTGGTGTTTCAGTGCCAAAGGTTTGTAACGAGCGTAAGTTTGTTGTGCTGGCTGCTTCTCCTTCTAGATGGACTCTTCATTAGTCTGTTTTAGTAAGCTGTTACCTGAATGCTGAGCTGGGTTGGCTTCTTTTAGCACAAGTGGGTTTGAGGTCACGCCAAGAACATTTGTCTTTAAAAACTTGAATAACATTTTTAATCCCAAAATAGTGCCCCCTAATTATACATGCATAATGTAGCTTGCCATTTTTTTAAACATTTTTGTCAGTGCATGCCTATTTGTGTGATACAGTTATGCATTTTTACTGTCTAGCTCTCTTCAGTTTCTGTATTCATATCTCTGAAGTTAAAGCATTGCTGTTTCAGTGCAGAAAGTTTTGATTGTTATTGGTGCATTGTCTCGCTTTAATTGCATTAAGAGCAATTGCCAAATGGCATGCAAAATGTGGGCGGGGCTTGTGCTTATGCCGTGCAGCTCCTCAGTGCTGATTGGCTCTTCCCTCAGCCTGTGTTCAACATGGCTGAGTATCACCAGCTGTTTGTGGGGACGGAGCGGCTGCGGGTTCCAGAAATCCTGTTCCAGCCGTCTCTGATTGGGGAGGAGCAGATGGGCCTGATGGAGGCGCTGCAGTTTGTGTTGGAAAGGTCAGAGGTCACAGAGAACACTGAGCACTTTCAGCAGCGGCTGCTACAGACCAACTACAGAACGTCCTTGACACAGCACAGTCCCAACGCACTGCCGACACAGCACAGTCCCAACGCACTGCCGACACAGCACAGTCCCAACACAACATAGTTCCGACACAGCACAGTCCCAACGCACTGCCGACACAGCACAGTCCCAACGCACTCCTGACACAGCACAGTCCCAACGCACTGCCGACAGTGTGGTCCTGATGCAGCACATCTCCTTTTTAGCAAATTACTGTCCCTTATTTCATATTTTAATACATATTCAGTAAAAAATAGATATTGAATATTTTTAGATATTTTGGTAAATGGTAGTTAAATTTGGTGATTTGATGAAGGAAATGTTTTTATTTCTTGCATGTTTGTGTTTATAATGGCCCTAATTGTAATTGCAGTTGTTTCCAGGGTGTGTCTGCTAAATGAATAAATGTAAATGTAAATGTGTGAAGTCATTTGTTGTTGTTGTAGATACACTCCTGAGCAGCAGGAGGCGCTGGTGCAAAATGTGTTCCTGACGGGAGGAAATATGCAGTACCCGGGCATGAAGGAGCGCGTGGAGCGAGAGCTGCTCGCCATGAGACCCTTCCAGTCACACTTCCAGGTACGGTGTTCAGGTGACTCACCATGGGGGCTGTCCTGCAGCCTGCTTCCCTGTGTTGCCATCTACCGTCTAGTTTGCAGCATCATTTCCAGACAGCAGTGTGTCAGAAAATGTAGTGAGGCTGAGGGCTCTCCTGCTGTTATGGCCTCTGTCCGGGTAGAGCGTTGCTCCAATGTTACATGTGGCGTGTCCTCTCCAGGTTTCCATGGCAACGCAGCCTGCCCTGGACGCCTGGTTCGGGGCGCGGCAGTGGGTGCTGCAGAACGGCAGCGGTGGCCTGGGCTGGGTGACCCGACAGGACTATGAGGAGAAAGGGGGAGAGTATCTGACTGAACACTGTGCCTCCAACACCTTCATCCCCATGAGGATCAGCAAGCCGCCTGCCCGGGAGCTCCCAGCACCCCCCCGAGCCAACCCTGAACCTCTCCCCACCTGCACTGTGACATCATCAGTGTGACATCGTCACCATGACATTATCTCACGGCAGTTCTCTGCTGTGTGTGTCTACAGCAGTGCTGTGGAAAGCCGCTTCCTGCGAGACTGCTGCAGGACGGTTCTTGTTTTCTTGTCTTGGATCCTGCTCTTAATTTTTTTGAGTGCCGAATCATTTTGCTCTGTTTGATAACATCCTTCACAGTGTGTGCCCAGCACACAGGTGTTGGTATTACGTGATCAGTGAGCACATGCTTTGGTGTGGACACAGCACAACAGATGCAGCAAATTCGGCCAAGAAAAGCAACATGTGCACTGCCCCTGTGGAGGGAGAATTTCTTATTAAAAAAGTCTCGATGACGAGCCTTGATGTGGACTCACAGTGTTGTGTGCAAGACCACATATCACTTATTACAACACACTGCCAGAGACACACGTTCACTCTGCTGCCCCGACATATTTCGGCAGACTTTTTATAGCTCATATTATTCATGTGCATATAAAAAATCCTCAGTAGATCCTGCTCCTTGCTGTTTGTTTATTCTAGGGAATCAGTCAGCTGTTGTAGGTGACTGACATGATAATGTCTCATTTTGATGATGTCATTAAAGAGGCCTGTGTTGCCCCCTGCTGCTGATCTGTATGAGCTCTGGCAGCAGATGGAGTTGCCACTGGATTTACTGTTGGCACGGATACCTGCAGGCCTGTCCATTCACTGATAGATAAATATCTGCATTTTGGCTTAGAAGTGAAAGCTCTGAATTCCATGCAAAATGCAAAGGAAAATAATTTGCCAAATTAAATCAGATGATGGAGAAAAATTACAAGGCTCTGCTGTGTGTGTTGAATATAAAATTTATTTAGTATTTCACTACAGTTTTTACCAGGTGTGATTAGTTGCATTTGAAATAATTTTAATTTGAAGTATAATCTGAGTGAGTGGAACAATTTAAATAGTTTGTAAACCTTTGCTGTTGTTGATTTTCAATTTCTTAATTTAATATTTGTATCATTTTAAATTGTTGTGATAGCTAATGTTCATGTGATTTGTGCAGATAGAGGAACACTCTCTCCCAGAATGATGTTTAGGGTCAAAATCAAAGGAATTCTCTCCCAAACTCATGACTCTTCCTCCAGCTCATTCTTTGGTGCAGGTGGTCTTTTATTATGACTTTTATCACCAAATTTTTCCTCTCAGATCTCGCTATGCTGACATCGATTTAGCACTGTAAAGTACTAAACATTGTGAGGTAATCGCTAATCACATATGACACATGATTCCTCTGCGCCATCAGTCTTCTGTCTGATGGGAGTGCACTTCTGTGGAGGTGCTGAGCTGCTGGTTCGGGTTGGAGAGAAACACAAACTGAATGGTGCAGATGTGGTGTGGAGCACAGTATCCGGTGTTTTAATTCATTTCACACTAGATCAGCAGTAGGTGAGTTCATTGCTTATGGTGTCTGAAGAGCAGGTAGATTTATGAGTGTGAGCACCAAGCAGAGCTCAGAGTGCACCTGGACTGTCCTGCTTGTTCTTGTGTTTTGGGAAGTGAGTCTGTAAGGCTTCACAGGCAGCTGTGTGTCAGGCCATTCACTGTGAGTACAAGTGCTGCTACCTCCGCCTGCCAGGGGTGTAAGGCTTCACAGGCAGCTGTGTGTCAGGCCATTCATTGTGAGTACAAGTGCTGCTACCTCCGCCTGCCAGGGGTTTGTCTGAGACTCGCAATAGTTCCAACAGTAATATTCAGCTTCGATTAAACAGCAAATATCCAGGCACCTCATTCAAGCAGGCCCTGCCCTGTTCCAGTCAGGTCATCTGATCCAAGCTGTTTAATTTTGCATCTAAACAAAGCCCAGGCCCCTAAACACTGGGGAAGCATAAGGCAGGCATTAGCAAACATGGCAGTTCCTGGACCCATTAAGGAAAACAGCATCTCTCCTCCATGCCAGTCAGCTCCTCTCTTCTTTTAGTGTGTTTTTTTACAGCTACACCTGACATGCCTGCGTTCAGTTCCTGATTGCTGTACCTGGAACGTCATTTCTCGCACATCAGTTGACCATGGCAATTGAGCTGAACTGGAGAGACATGCACGTGCACGTGAAGTGTATATATAATATTAACTTTCAAACCAGTTTAAAAGTGAACACTTTAAAGAAAAAATCCTTTGTTACAAAAAATCTTACAAGGGTTAAATGATTAATGATAATGCAGCTATATACTTTTTACTGTGATATACGCAGATAAATTAAGATAATGTATGTATCAGCACAGAATGTATCTTGAACTCTGAGGGTATGCAGCCAGCTCTGGTTTACAGCTCCCACGGTAACTTATTTGCGGAAACATTTCCTGAGTTGGTCTGTAACTGTGCCATTGTGAAGCACAGACCATTTTTAAACACCCCTGACTTCTCAAGTAGGATGTAGGTTTCTACAATGATAAAATTCTTTTTAATACACTTACGTATTTTGCATGTTTCCAGCTGAAAGATGAAAAATAAGTTACACATTAAAACGGGGTACTAGAACTAGAACATGATGAGGAAATAAACTCTTAGGCAGCTACCGAAAATGACTGTCCCGCTGTCTGCAGAGCTCGTTCACAGTGGAGAAGATTCGCATGATTTAGGGATGATACTGTCGCAGCTGGAATGTTACCGGAACTCATATGTAAGGACAAATGATTTCAATATCAAAACCCATTAAAAAAACCCATTGGTCCAATCGAAAGATGAATAATATAATTGTAAATACATTGTAATTTTCAAACACAATGCGCAGCAGTCGCTGGAAAGTTCTCTCTCAGTCGCCGTCGTCTTACGCTACTGTAGTCCCTTCTGTAGCCAGAGATGGTTTTTAATATGAAGCAATTGTCTTCAAACGCTGATTTGATGTAATCCCCTCCCTTCGGCTTCCTCAGCAGCCCCGCCTGGGAGGAGGATTTTTATTTGGGGGGAGTTCTGCATCCAGCAACCGCCAATACTGTACCTCCATCCAGTTTCTGCTAGTCTGTCTGCGGAGTGCCTGCTGGATACTATGTTTAACCCGCGTTTCCGAACCGGCCGGACCGTCCCACACAAGAACTCCTCAAGCAAGCAACTCCTGAAGATATTTCTTGAATATCGCTTTTGCTGACGTTGGCGTAATTTTGGCTTGCGGCGAAAGCGGTAAGAAAGAGGCATTCTGAGAGAAGACGTTTTGAGGTTTGTGGGGAGGTGGCTGTAGGTGAGTTACAATAATGTTAAGGTTGATGTTTCCTGTTATTGCAGATTTTAAATGTATTTCTATGGGGCAGAATAACAGTTAAGAACTATACCCAGTCGGTTACGGGAAAAAATTTACGGTCTCTTAGCTACAACCATCTGGCTTTCACTGCAGAGGCTTGCGGTGCAGCTGTGCAGGTGAATATGATGAGCCGTTTGGAATATGCTTGGCCAAGAGGGACTCCGAACCCGTGCGATTCCGGCACTAAACATTAACACCTTTCTTTTGGACCACAAGACATGCTTGTTGGCACGAGAGATCTAATTGCAGTGATCTGTTTTAAATACAATTAGCTGCATTCTCAGAAATAAAAAAAAAATGTGTAGGTGATGTATTATCAACATTTTAGCCTTGATCCTTTTTTACTCTTACATACTGTATAATACATAACCTGTTTGATGCTGCATTTCAGCTCTTCAGTCCTGCCACTATCAATACTATGCTGTCATTTTTATCAGTCAAAATACAGCGTTATTTTCCAAGTAGTTAGTGCTAGAAAGCACACTGCACTGTTTTAATCGAAGTCTTCCTGTATAAATAAAAGAGGCCAAAATGTTTTCTTTTAATAGGTACATTGAGAACCTTGTTTTCATATCATATATTATATGATATCATATCATCTTAAAGGTTATGAATTAATTTCTCATTGCAATCTCACAGAGGTATGGTGTGTCTGTCCCGGCTTCATGCTACGGTGGGCTGTGCTAAGCAGTGCCTGTTTGCACCAGGACTGTGCTGGTACTGGGGGTGGGAGGCCAGTCATTTTTCAGGAGGCACACAGCCTTGAGGTGATATCCTGTTACTGTGAAAATATTGTGCAATAATTGCATCACTAAAGTTTTTGTGGACCTTCTCGCTCTCCTTGCTCACATTCACAATCTGATGAAACACTGATAAGGAGGCTGTTGGGCACCCTGAATCTAAAATGTCAGCACAGCAGTTTGTCAATGGTCTACAGTACACTTCTGTGTTCTACTACATACAGGTACCCCCCTCCTATATTCCACTACATACAGGTACCCCCCTCCTATATTCCACTACATACAGGTACCTCCCTCCTCTTTTTGACCACATACAGGTACTCTTGAGAGCTACAAATGTATAAAATGCTACTATGGACAGCTGAGCCTGACATCAGAAATTGAACAGTATGTATGCACACATTCCTCTCCCTATCCCTCACTGTGTGTGTGTGTGTGTGTGTGTGTGTGTGTGTGTGTGTGTGTGTGTGTGAGTGTGAGTGTGAGTGTGAGTGTGAGTGTGAGTGTGAGTGTGTGTGAGTGTGAGTGTGAGATACACAACAGGGATCAAATCATACAGTACTCTGTATTCCTGAGGTAGAGGGTTAAGCCAAATTGCTTTAGTAGTATGCAGAATGTGAGATCTGTACATCAAACTGGATAAGGATTGTTACCACAGAAGTGGTAATACAGAGAGAACTCTGAGCTCTTTGAGTGATGCTTCTACACTGAACACTGAACTGTACACTCTGGAGTTGGAACAGTGTATTTGCATCAATAAAAACTGGTGAACAATAGCAGGCTGGCGGCCATGGTGTAGCCAGGCTGGCTGGGCTTCTGCAGATTCCACACTGGCCCTGTTGGCTTCCAGGCACCAGCCTCTAGCCAGAGACAAAGAGGCAGTCTAGGCAGTTATTCTACTCTGCTGAAGTGTGCTAACTGTGATTGAATGTTTTGAATATAAAGCCTGACAGTGTTCCAAAGTAAAGAGTGCTGCCAGTAAATATTTCATATTTAAAGTATATGCAGGCCTGCATGGTGTGCCTGAGTGAATCAGATATATGATGCAAACCCTTGTGTGGTTGGCTGACATTGGGGGACAGGCTCTTGTCATTGGCGGGTTGTTGCAGATCCATGTGCGACTGGCTGATGTTGGGAGATAGGCTCATGGTTGGTGGGTTGTTGTACAGCATACATTGTTTCAATGTGTGAAAGAATGTTTCTGAGTTAAGCATGCACTAAAGTCCCTCAGTAGGGTGAGTTTGATCAGTGAGATGATGCTCTAGGATGCATATAAATTATGTCACCAAATCAAATACAGGAAGTAAGTTAGATAAAAGTCAGTCTCCCCTCACCATAACCCCTACAGCCTGAACCCCCCCCACTCAGTCTCCTCTCAACATAACCCCTACAGCCTGAACCCCCCCACTCAGTCTCCTCTCACCATAACCCCTACAGCCTGAACCCCCCCCACTCAGTCTCCTCTCAACATAACCCCTACAGCCTGAACCCCCCCACTCAGTCTCCTCTCACCATAACCCCTACAGCCTGAACCCCCCCACTCAGTCTGTCATATGTATTTTTCCTCTTTAAAACACATTATGACTCATTATTAATAATGTTAATAATAATAACAATACGACTCAATTATAAAAGATTAAAAAGCAAACACAGGAAACTCCCCCACAGTCACAGCCCATGTGGTTCAGCCCCATTTGCTGGTGCCCTCCCAATACTACAAATCCCATCAGCCCCCAGCACTTGGGTCCTTTGGCTGATGGAGTCTGTCCTGCTGGTGGCCTTGAATGAACAGGAAGGCCATGTTCCCCCAAACCACAAACATTTAATTTACTTCAGCTGCTAAAAAGGTGTATATTGACAGAAATTCCTAAACACCCAGTTGGCCACCCTGCATGTAAAGATATTTCTGCCTGCTTCCTTGTTTGTCTGTAGAGGCCATGGTGTGGGTGTGTTCTGGAGGAGGCAAACAAAGGAGTCGCTGAAATCAAATACATTTTCCTCCAGCTTGGGAGTCTGTGTGTGTTTGTCCCAGATATTCCTGTTCATTTCACACAGGTCCATGGAACGGACAAGCACTCCGTTAAGATGTGGCAGCGTACTTCAGAGTTTTATATAATTTGGCATTTGGAGGTTTACATGGGTATGTGTGGTGTTAGGTGTGGTATAATCATAAGTCATACATTACTTTAAAATTGTGTGTTGATCTACGTATGCATTTATGATCTCAGCACTGTTTGGCACTGATGCTCATTCATGTGTGGTTAGTGGTTCCTGTTTGTGCTCTTCATGTTGCCTTATAAGGTGCACTTTGTACATTGTTCTGGATGAGAGCATCTGCTATGACAATAATGTAACGATGTAATCCCACCCTGTAGCTCTGTTCCACCCGATGGCTGAAGCTGAGTAGGGCTGGGCTTGGTTAGTACTTCAATGGGAGATTATCTGGGAAAAGACAGGTTGCAGGCCAATAGGAGATCAATGCCCCAGTGCAGTGATGGGAACACTGTGTTGTAGGAGTTGTGTCTTTTGGATGAGACATTAAACAGTGGTCCTGACTCTGTCCTCATTAAAGTTCCATAGTGCTTGTCACAAAGAGTCGGGAGCTCCCCAGTGCCCTGGCTAAATTCCCAATCAGGCTCTTTTAATCTGGGCATCTAATAACCCCCTAACTTCATTTCACTCTGACAGAAAGCCTCACCCATAAGGAATAAACAGACAGAAAGCCTGATTAAATCTGAGTGACAGAGAAATCATGTTATATTTGATTTCTGAGTGACAGCAGTGTGAGAATGAAGCAGTTGCATTATGTATTTTCTGTGATGGTGGGCACCACAGAGAGAATTCTGTATTCAAATGATTCCATAGGAAGTGGTTCTGCAAAAAGAAGAAAATGCCTTTCAGTTACTTTCATTTGAAGGAAACCCTCACAAATACCAGCCTGAAATGGCAACAGTATGGTTTGTCTTCAACTATCATGAAATCATAATCATTGATGATGTTGGATGCCTCCTTATCAAGTAATTAGATGTGATTTAGGATAACTTTAAAATCCATATGTGTAAATACAAGAGTAAGGTAGCAACAAAAATTGAGTGATTGCATTTTTGAAATGATTCAGCATTGTTCTGTGCAGATAGGGTGTATGTTGAAACAATAATGTGTTTGTAGTAACCAGAAATGCATCTGTTTGCAGATGCCATGATATCACTCTTTCAGTACCAACAATCCTAAACTGTAAAGCTGCCGCAACAGGTAATATTTTGCTTATGTGTAATACTGACCCAGATATTACGTTTTTCCTGCTGTGAGTCCAGCACTGCACCTGTCTACTGTGGGCTATTAAGCAGTAGTGTTGGGTAACAGGGGGTGTGGCTTAGTCAGGTGTTTGGAGAGAAGTGCAGCAGGAACTTTGTGTGTTTCCTGGCTCTGTATTGATAAAGTTGGGTTTAAAGTTGAGTGGAGTTGGCATAGTGTGCTGAAACTGTGACATAATAGTGAGCAGGGCAGTAATGTAATGTGAATTATAATAATATGTAGTGCAATATTGTCATTTTACTAGTAACAGTAATTGGCTAACATGGTAATAGTGTTTATTATGGTGTTGAAATAGTTTGTAATGAAGTAATATTGGAATAACATGCAACATGTTGCTGTTATCTTTCTGTTTGAGTCAGGATTTGACAGGGCTTCATTAGTGTTGGGAGACTGCAGATTCTGAAAGCTTTTTGGTGATACAGCTTCCAGATCCTCTCAATGGAGAACAATTGCTGCTCTGGCTGGAGGGAGCTGGAAAAATCAGAGAACAGAAGGGTGGTCAAGGGAATGAAAAACTTGTTGTGCAAAGGTGATGAGCCTCTCTCCCTCACACCAGTCAAAGTCTCTGATCTTAGTGCCAGTTTCACATGTTTCATCTGCCTTCATCAAAGCAGAGGCCTAATCTGCAGTCACAGCTGTTTCATCTTGTGTCTCAATAGCTTGTGATGCAACACAGGAGTGAGCAGCAGTGATCACTGTATGACCCTAAGTGCTGTTTCTCACTCTCACCAGCAGGTGGCGATGGCTGGTGCTGAGCTGGGGCAGTAATGGCAAGGTGCCATACAGGAAAGAGCAGATAAGACTCTGCCTGGCTGACACCTGAGCCCACAGGCCACACTCACCGTCCACACCCACCGCCTACACCCATGGCCAATCACCTGGAGCTGCTGCGGGAGCTGCGGTCCATGGAGAAGGCTTCGAGCACGGACCGCGTGCGGGCAGCACGCAGGCGGCGTGTCCAGCAGCTGAAGCGCTGGACGGCGTACGAGAAAGAGTTGCTATGCAGAAAGCGCAAGGCTGGCAAACGCCGCAACATCGCGCTGACCGCCACACCCGCGCCCAGCAAGCACGTCTCCTTTACCGCCTCCATCGCTCTGCTGGAGGCTGCCATGAGGAACGACTCTGAGGAAGGTGGGTCCTCCTGGGCAGCAGAAGGAGCTGCCCTTTTACATTGTGAACTTTCCACCACTTTTACCTCTCCCTATCACAAACCCAGAGCCTGGTCACATGACCCAGCTGCCTTTCTTGCTGATTGGTAGCAGTAGAGCTTGCTTTTGAGAGAAAATGATCATCCAAAGCATAGAGAGCGTGATATGCTGACGAAATGATGCTACCAGGAAAAACTCCATTTGTCTGTTCTTTTGTCTCTTCTTTGACAAAGGCCTCTAAAACCATTTGAAAGAGGAAAAAGCTTGGCAGCCAAAAGCTAGAATTTGACAGCAAATGAGTGAATCTGTCAGGTGAATCAGTCAAGTCACATGTTGTTGATATACAGGATATGTTATGAGAACAAAAATGGTCTCATATTCTCCTGCATTGAGAAGCATTGCCATGGAAACCAGTAAGGAATAGACCCAAGGGAGTTAATTGGCCCCCTCCACTATCCCACCTTCATGTTAACAGGAGATCAAACCCACACTTTCCCCACTTGCAATCCTCTCAGCAGTAGTAGTTCTGCCACTGGTATGTGTCTAACGAGAGGCACAGCTGCATAGGAGCCTGTTTCTCAGTTCTGAGGCACTAATTTCTTGTCCAAATGTTCCTGACCAGGGGCCTGATCCGGTAGCTTACTTAGGTGTCACCTGACTATGAACGACTAACTCTCAGCTGCTCTTTGAAAGCCAGATATTATTAGTCATGGTTAAGGTTGTCTGGCACATTTACTCCCTGGAAAAGAGAAGCAGAAGAGGCTTTTGGAAATGATGAACTTTAAGTCATTTGAGATCTTAAATACAGATCACTTATATGGACATGACAGAAGTCTTTAAACAAACTGATTTTCTCTGCAGTGAAAAGCATTTGCCAAATTTTACCTGCCTTCGGGAGGCACAAGCCTCTTGCCATTTCTGTTTCTTCTTTCCCTTTCCTCAAATCCTTCATCCCTTCATCCCTGCACCAGTCTTTCAGATTCAGCTCCTATTCATACCTGCAGTCATTCTGACTGGAACAGTAGACTGAAGAGTAGAGTACTGATGGAGGGAGGAAAAGAGTGAAAAACAGAGAGGGGGAGCAGGAGGAAGAAAGAGGAGGAAGAGAGAGGAGGAAGGGGTGGAGAGCAGGAGGAAGAGAGAGGAGGAAGGGGGGGGCAGGAGGAAGAGAGAGGAGGAAGGGGGGGGGAAAAAGAGCAGGAGGAAGAGAGAGGAGGAAAGGGGGGGAGAAAAAGAGCAGGAGGAAGAGAGGAGGAAAGGGGGGGAGAAAAAGAGCAGGAGGAAGAGAGAGGAGGAAGGGGGGGGCAGGAGGAAGAAAGAGGAGGAAGGGGGGGCAGGAGGAAGAGAGAGGAGGAAAGGGGGGGCAGGAGGAAGAGAGAGGAGGAAAGGGGGGGAGAAAAAGAGCAGGAGGAAGAGAGAGGAGGAAGGGGGGGGGCAGGAGAAAGAAATAGGAGGGGGGGCAGGAGAAAGAGATAGGAGGAAAGGGGGGTATAAAAAGAGTAGGAGGAAGAGAGAGGAGGAAGGGGGGGCAGGAGGAAGAAAGAGGAGGAAGGGGGGGCAGGAGGAAGAGAGAGGCGAAGAGATGGGGAGAGAGAGAACAGGAAATGGCAGAGGGCAGAATATTTGGGGAAGTGAAGGAGTCCAGAGCAGCTTTACTTCCAGAATGAGTTTGATCTTTAGGTAGAATTTGACTGAAACATGTTAGTCACACTACATTATTAGTACTCTGAATAAAGTGCCTATAAAACATTTACAGAAAGATTTGTTGCTTTGAGTAAATGAATGTCAGTTCCATCAGCCAGAATAGAATTCCTATTAGCTGTTTACTTACTGCTTATTATCTATTATCTTTTTAATTGTCATGCATAATGAATAATTCAGACTATATTCATTATTCATTACACATTACACATTTTCAGACTATGAATAGGCCCTTTAAATGAGGCCACAGTGTCCTTGGAAAGATTCATTCTGATATAGAAAAGGTTCGGAAAATTAAAAGATGATGATAAACAAAGCCAGTTTGTGGGTCTGTCTCCGGGAAGTGTTCTGCTTGCTTCATAATTCTTGAAAACTCTGGGATGCAAAATGGGTCAAAAATTTTGTAATTTTTTGCAAAATTTTGTTTTGGATGTGTTCCTTTGAGTGCTTTATTTACTCCATCGTAAGAGTTCTCATATCCTCTGTCCAGGCAGGGAAATATTATATACTGAGATACTAATACTAATGATACTAATACTAATGTTAAATACTGAAACGATTTGTCATCAGGGAGCAAATATAGTGAAGAGGATCCAAGAAAGATACTGATACAGTCCCACTGAGCTGACCAGCCCCTCCTCCTCAGACCTTTCCTCCACAGCAGAGTGGAATGTGAATGCATGTGCATGCACATGTGTGTGTGCTTGAGTGTTTATGTGTATGTATGTGGTGTACACACATGCATGCTTGTATGCATTTGAATGTGTTCAACACTGTCTGCATGTACCCCATGTAAAAACCCCATGTAAAAAGTTTTTACATGTTTGCTATTGGGAATCGATAAAGGCTTCACTCAGTAGCACCAGCAGGTCGCTATACTGAAGGGATTATTCTGTAAACACGTTATTCTACTGCACAGATGGTGGAGATATATACATGCTTAATATAAAAAATTATCATGAAATTGTGAACTGAGTAATGCTGCTCTCTGCTTGCGTTTGCTTTGGTCTGGGATAGGCAGCAGTGAGTGAGAATAACGCTGCTCTCTGCTTGCGTTTGCTTTGGTCTGGGATAGGCAGCAGTGAGTGAGAGTAACGCTGCTCTCTGCTTGCGTTTGCTTTGGTCTGGGATAGGCAGCAGTGAGTGAGAATAACGCTGCTCTCTGCTTGCGTTTGCTTTGGTCTGGGATAGGCAGCAGTGAGTGAGAATAACGTTGCTCTCTGCTTGCGTTTGCTTTGGTCTGGGATAGGCAGCAGTGAGTGAGAATAACGTTGCTCTCTGCTTGCGTTTGCTTTGGTCTGGGGCACCAATGATGGCGCTATGAAGCAGCTTGGTTCTGAGCTGCTTTCTCCTGTAGCCACAGCACATTTTGGTTTGTAAACGAAACTGCATGCATCGTTCATAGGGACCAGTGAAACAGAGTCAAAATGCATATCCTATTCAGTCTGTATAAACTGCCTGCAGGCCTGCCAGTAAATCTTCACTGGTGTTTTTCACCAATATTCTGCTATGAAATAAATGTCCATAAAGACATTGTCTCAGTGTCTATACTGTTTCAGTTTTCAGCCATCATGGTTATGTTGAAGGTGATACAACCAGGCATTAGAAACACAAATATCTAAATATCAATTCTCACAACATCCATAATTCTGTTTCTAACAGTTGATATTTGGCAGCAGACAGTATCGTCTTTAGAGATTTTGATTTTTAAAACCCCATTTAAACCCTAAGTCTGTCCAACATGAGTCCACAGTACAGGAATATATGAGTGGATTTGTTGCACCATTGGATTATACCAAATATACTTATGCCAAATTTGAATTCTGAGTGCTTTATTGTGTGTGTGTGTGTGTGTGTGTGTGTGTGTGGGGGGGGGGGGGGGGTACAGTTGGGAAGTGATCTCAGGGTGCGTGGTTAGGTTTGTCCCAATGAAAAGTAAACTGATAACTGATGAGGGAGAAGGTATGGATAAAGATGGGGTTGGACGGGGAGATTTTTTATGGGGGCAAGTTTATGAGGGGTAGTGGGTATTGCGGTATAGAGTTTTGGGCAGGTGGGGGATTATACTGCTTTTGATTATTATCATCACAAATCTCTGGATCCTTTGGCAGAAAACAGAGCTGTAGGATTTGTGTTCATTTTATTTTTCATGCTCTTGTCGCTTATATTATTAAAATCTACTCTAGTACAGCTGCTAAACCTGAGGATCACAAATGTGAAAAAATAGTCAAGAGCAGCTTTTTATAAATATTTAATCCATTGCTGGTACGTGCTCTGCCATGCAGCAGATGTGGTGCTGATACACAGCGCTGATACACAGTGCTGATACACAGGCTATGATGCAGAGTGATAATCCCCTCCCTGCCCTCACCTGCTCTCCAGGAACTTGAGGGGAGGTACCAGGTCCTCTCACCTGTGTCTGAAGCGCACAGTGGGCTGTGAGCACGGAGAGAATGAGCCTGCTGTTTATAGCACTGCAGGATATCAAAATGACACCTAGAATTTAATAGATGGAGAGCATCTGAGGTGTTAGTGTGCTATGATTTTGGAAATGAATTTGTTTGCATAACGTTTAGACTGTAAAACACTGCGTGCTAAGCTGGTAGAATGGCTAGCATTTACTTAGCAGATGCAGAAGCAATGTGCATTTTTGTAATGGCTTAATGCCAAACAATTAGCCCAGCACGCTGAGGTACACAACCTGAGTTTATTGGAAAATGTGGCACTTTTTGTCATATGCAGATAGTCACCACTTTCAGCTACACAAAGCATTCATTCATGCTTGCGCATGTATAACTTCAGTATAAATACCAGGCATTGTAACACTGATGTAAAATCTAAAAAGCATCCTGCCTACTAGTATCAGCAATGTTAATGATGATTTGTAAATACTGAAACACGCTGTAGCCTGTATAAATACCGTATGATGATTTAAAATCTCCATCCATCTTAACTGACATCTTTTCACCAACTCAGGCCAGACTGTGACATTAGGAGCTGTGACAAGGGGACCCTGGCCAATGTAACCCAACAAAAGCACAAACAAAAATAAAACGCACAACCGCACACACACTCGCTGGAAAGGACCAAATTATGTTCCTCTGCTGCAAACTCCCTGTCATGGTGGCCACAGCACAGACTTGAATTTGTGTGGGCTGTAGGGCGCAGTCTGGAATAAGCTCCTTAGCAGCCATGGTGTTTTAGTCTAATTCATGTTATGAGAAATGTTGGTTTCAGTACAGCACAGACCACAATTGGTAAAGCACTGATTATGAGAATTATAAACTACACTTGAAATGTCAGCAGAACCAGGATTCCATCAATAAATGCAGTTTATTATCCAATTCTGATAATTATTCAAAAAAGACTAATATTTACTATAAATACCCATATGGACTTGCAAGGCCACAACATAATTCATACTATTTCAGTAGTCCAGATCTGGACTTTTTCCAGATCTAGAACGTATGCTTATTGTAGAGACGCTTTTAAAGATTGCTGTTGTATTTTAGCCAGTTCACTATGCTTTATGACTGATGTGAAATTTGTTTTTTCAATTAATTACAGCAATGTTGAACTTCCCATCTTCCCCCACTTTGTGTGTTTTGTCTCCTGCAGTGAAGTACCTGTTGGACCACAGCGTCAATCCTGACCTGTGCAATGAGGATGGCCTTACTGCCCTGCATCAGGTAACCCCCACCCCACCTCAGCATTACAGGCTAAAGAGTCTAACCTGTGATCAGTTCCAGTGAATAGACAACAGGGCAAACACCCTGACCTGTGTGCAGTGAATCTAACTTCCATTACAAAGTTGTGTTTTGAATTAGTGGAAGCTTTAGCAGGATTTTCTGTCAGACATCTCATTCACTCATTCATTTTTTGATAATGTAATGGACCTTAAACTGAGGAAGACTAAGTGACCTCTTGTTCTGACTGGACATTTTTGTTTGTCATAGGGGAGTGGGTAGTATTTTAGGCCGAATTAAAGAGTGTGTGCTTGACTGAGTGAAGGTTTGTATTTTGTGCATGTGTGTAAGTACGCCCAGTATCTGCTCCAATCACAGGGATTTTCTAATTGCTCTTATGCCAGAAGGGGGAATAATTAGTGAAATCAGCTGGTTCAGTACATGAGTAGAACAAACACATAAATACTTCTGTTATAGAAGGCTGAAATTTTCCACCTCTGCCCGGCAGTTGTAGCCTCTCAGCTAGACATGTGCATGTGGTGCAGTGTTAGGGTTCAGGCACTTTTTCAGTGTGTATTGTGTGTGCCTCGACAAGCTGTTATCGATACAAACTTCACAGAGATCAAAGGCATAGTGTACCATTCAGCTGTTAGGGTTAGGGTTGAAGTGGCTGCATTTACTGTAAACTTTGGAGTCTGGAACCTTTATTAATATAATAACTGTAAGGTATCTCTCTCTTTCTCCGAGTGTTGCATTGATAACCACGAGGACTCAGTGAGGGTGCTGCTGAGTGGGGGGGCCAGCGTCAATGCCCGGGATAAAGAGCTGTGGACCCCCCTGCACGCCGCTGCCACCTGTGGCCACAGCAGTCTGATCTGCATCCTCATTCAGCAGTGAGCCAGGAGGGCGGGGCTTAGGGGGGCAGCGCTTACAGCCAGAGCATTGTGGGACTGTACCTTAATAAAGTACCAGCGGAGGAAGAGGATAGTTTATGGGCAGCCTTTGGAAAGGACATCTTATCTCTAAGAAAATATTGCTGTGCAGGGGCATTAAGCTTATGTTCTGAAGGGCATGTGTGCTTATTTTCATTCAGGTTTATCACCCTGGCTTAATTGATCTAAATTAGTTTATTGGCTGTACATATTTATATTAGTGTAGACTGTTATAGCTGTGCTGTGCAGCAGTGTAGTAGTGTGGGGTGAAAAAGGTACTTCAACATACTGGAGCTGCCCAGGTGTGTGTGCTTTTTGGAGCTGCCCAGGTGTGTGTGCTTTTTTGGAGCTGCCCAGGTGTGTGTGCTTTTTTGGAACTGCCCAGGTGTGTGTGCTTTTTGGAGCTGCCTAGGTGTGTGTGCTTTTTGGAGCTGCCCAGGTGTGTGTGCTTTTTGGAGCTGGACTGGTTTATCTCCTCTGTTTTACTATCCCTGCAGTGGTGCTGATCTCCTGGCTGTTAACTCTGATGGAAACATGCCTTATGACCTGTGCGAGGATGATGCTACGCTGGACATTATTGAAACATGCATGGCTGAGCGTGGTGAGCATCGGCCTCCTGTCTGCCCCTCACGTTTCTCTCCCCCTCAAAGCACGGGCACAGAGCAGAGGCACTCACCCCTGACAGCACTTTACACTGCTGCGTTATACATTACAGCAGTCTGGCAGCTATGCTGCGTTATACATTACTGCATTATACATTACAGCAGTCTGGCAGCTATGCTGTGTTATGCATTACAGCTGTCTGGCAGCTATGCTGCGTTACGCATTACAGCAGTCTGGCAGCTATGCAGCGTTACGCATTACAGCAGTCTGGCAGCTATGCTGCGTTACACATTACTGCGTTATACATTACAGCAGTCTGGCAGCTATGCTGCGTTACGCATTACAGCTGTCTGGCAGCTATGCTGCGTTACGCATTACAGCAGTCTGGCAGCTATGCTGCGTTACGCATTACAGCTGTCTGGCAGCTATGCTGCGTTATACATTACAGCTGTCTGGCATGCTATGCAGCGTTACGCATTACAGCTGTCTGGCAGCTATGCTGCGTTATACATTACAGCTGTCTGGCAGCTATGCTGCGTTATACATTACAGCTGTCTGGCAGCTATGCTGCACTAAGAGCAGGAGAACAGGTCACTAAACTGCGCTGATTGTGCAATGCTACTGTGTCTGATGTTGCCAGACCTGGTTATGAACAGCACCAGCTGGGCTCTGCCTCCAGTGTGAATCCCGATAATCCATTTCATATATTTATAGCTCTGTAAGTGAAAGAATAGTTCCTTGTTTTATTGTGAAATGAACCTTTAACACTTCATTGTATTTTAATGGAGTGACTTTTTTTCCTTTTTTGAAGTCACATTAGAATTACAGTATTATTGTGAACTTCCAGATTAATCTGGGGAGGGTGTTTTTTATGTGTCTTTCTCTTAAGAAAGCCTGGCAGATTTGACTGAATTCAGATCAGTTTATTTGGAGATGCTTCCAGACTAATCTGTGCTTTTTCTGAATGGCACCTGTGGTGGTTTGAGTGAATCTCGGGGTGACGGGACAGGCTGAATGACTCCACAAATACAGTGTGGATAGTTTAAGAACTCATGACTGTGATTATATGTTCATCCCTCAAAGATAAATATCAGCAAGAATAAGACTGATCATTCATCCCCTGTGTGAGAGAGTCCCCAGCTGTGACAAGGTCTGTCTGATCATCCCAACACACACACACACACACCTCAGCCTGACAGAGCTGAACTAAATGCTGTAACTGACAGGGAAAATAAGCTCTTTCTGTTGGGCCAACAGGCATCACCCAGGCCATTATCAATGAACAGCGTGCATCTGTGGAGAGGAGGATGCTGGAAGATATCCAGATGCTGATACAAGATGGTGAGGACATCAACCTGCAGGACTCCCAGGGCGTCACGCTGGTGAGACAGTCCAGCCGTCACTCTGTGCACTGAGCATGGCTCTGGATCACTCTGCTGTGTACATTATAAGTGGCTCTGGATCATCAGTAGAACTCGAAGGTCACTATGCTCAGCTGAACTCTGTAGCTCTGCCTCTGGCTCGACCAGAGAACAGCAGCATTAGCAGTAGCATTGTGCTATTGGTGAGTCTGAATGGCGGAGTGGCAGCGTGTTTTGGTGATGCGTTTGCCCCTCCCTCTCTCTCCAGCTCCACACCGCTGCAGCCAACGGCTACATCCAGCCCACAGAGCTGCTGCTGCTGCGGGGGGCGAGGACAGACCTACGGGACAGAGACGGCTGGCAGCCCCTCCATGCAGCAGCCTGCTGGGGCCAGGCAGGACACACACACACACACACACACACACACACACACCCACACACACACCCACACACACATACACACCCACACACACACCCACACACACACCCACACACACATACACACCCACACACACACACACACACACACACAGTCACTGCAAATTAAACAGATGTAAATGTATGAAATGAATATAAATTGATCCCTTTCTGAACTGCCGAGTGAGTGTACTGTATCTTCTCATTTTTCTGTCTCCCTCTCCCTCTTCCTTTCTCTCTCTCTCTCTCTCTCTCACGCACACACACACACACACACACACACAGATGCATGTAGCAGAGCTGCTGGTTTCCCATGGTGCCAGTTTAGATGCCAGGACCTACCTGGATGAGACACCCATAGGTAAGCCCTTTCCCGTGTGCCAAAAGATAACACTATTACAGATTCAATCAAGTAAAAAGGAGTCAGATCCTCTTGAATGATCCTTATTTAAGCTGGTCTCAGTTAATCGTGCAAAACAATCAAAAACAGGTTCAGAGTGATTATCAAATAAAGGAAAGTCCTCTCCCTCCCTGCTGGTACGGTCCCACCTGCAGCTGCAGATTCAGGCATGTAAACAACTCTACACAATGTCAGATTCACATTAAGTAAATGCGAATTAATGAAATTGCCCCATATTTTGGTATTAATTTTAGTGACAGTAATGTCATTCTGTAATGGGACTCACAACTGATTTAATACATAAACATAATTTCTTACCAATAAACAAGGACATACTAAAAGTGTTTGTGCAATGTGTGCAGTCATATTTGAGATCACTATTTTTCCTGAGAGTCGAGGGAGGAGAAAGTGGAGAATGATAGAGAGTAGAGAGTGACAGGGAGGAGATCGTGATGAGGAGGAGAGGTGGAGATAGTGGACAATGTGGACAATGACAGGGTCTCTTTCCATCTCTGTTTTTCAGATTTGTGTGAGGAGGAGGAGTTTCGGGCCATGCTGCTGGAGCTCAAATACAAGCATGATGTCATGATGAAGTCACAGTTCAGGCAGAAGGTCCCCCTCTGCCGGCGTTCCTCCAGCACAAGCAGTCGTGGGTGAGTGCTGCCCTCTACTAGCCAATCCTAAGCACTGACCACTATGCACTATGCAGTTGCAATGTCAAGACTCCTGCAGTAGGAGTCAGTACAGACACACCTGCCCTGCAGTAGGAGTCAGTACAGACACACCTGCCCTGCAGCAGGCATTGACTTCACTAAGGTGCACTGTGGGTCTCTGCAGGTGTGAAGGTTGTCATGGTGAGATGAGTGGAATATTCCATTAATGATTTGAAAGGGAGAGTAACAGGGAAAAAAGCACAAACAATTCAGAATAACAGTTGTAAAGTCTGTATGATACATGTACAAATCAAAACTACAGGAAAGGAACACTGCATTTGGACTTCATTGAAATTCATTGACAATTGTTAAGGGAAAATAAAACTAATTGAAATATTGAAATATGAACTATAATAAATACCGTATCTGTGCCTTAAGCTCTATGTCTCACAGCAAGCTGGTGAGGAGAGCCAGTCTGTTGGACAGAACCAGACTGTATCGGAAGGAGTATGAGACAGAGGCCATCCTGTGGATGGGACAGAGGGGGGAGGAGGAGGAAGAGGAGGAAGAGGAAGAGTGTGACCAGGAAAACAGTCAATCGGTGAGGCTTCAGACACAAAAAAGGGCTGCGTTCCAAAAGTGCTAAATATAATCCTCTCCTTGAGTCCTTCATTTTCATATCCTACGTGACACAGAAGTCAATAACTGGTCACCATCTTAAGGACAATTCCAGGTCTATTAGAGACATACGAAGAAAGCAAGATGTCTCGTCCACCGCAGGATGCACAGATTGTCCTCATGTGAAAATCTGTGATGGAAGTACATAGGTAGCACATTCCATACTTTTATCATTATTGCGATAATAAAAACAGTCATGTTTTTGTGTCAACAAGCACACAAAAACATGTGGAACACACAAACAGCAGGAGCACAATGACAGAGCTAATCTCATTCAATGCCTCATGCTTAACTTCACCAGGACCATAAATACATGAACATGTTTTATACAGTTCGCATGATGCTGATTTTTTCTGAACACAACCATGACATTGAGAACACTTGCTTGTGGCATCAACAGTGACTTTATTTCGGGGCCACCCTGCCACAATATGTATTTGTGTGTATGTATGTGTATGTTTATGCCTGTTTGGTTGTGTGTGTGTACATAATCTGAATACTTGCTACATACATGTAGCCTGAACACGTTACACCTGCAGAACTGCTGATTGTGTGGGTGTGTGTTACACACCTGTATCACATGCACAGTGTCAAGACTCATATTAATCTCAGAGTCAGTGATATTGATCATAGAATCAGTGATAATGATCAGAGAACCAGTGATAACCTCAGGGCTACACTAGTAATGCTTTTTGGCTCAGTATACAGCATGAACGCACAGGGATGTAAATGGGATGTGTAAGATGTGAGGTAAGGTAGCACAGCTTGTAACCCAATAGGCCTCCTATTCTATTGCCTGTTCTAAAGGTATCCATGACACACGCCATAGACTTGCTCTTGGGAGTTCAGGCCCGAGATCTCTGTGAAGCTGTTTTGTGACAAAAATCTCTTATAGAAAGTGTTATACTATATGCGAATCTGCTGGAACCCTATTGTGTTTGATCTGATTTTTTTCTGCCTTAAAAGTGTTTGCACAGCAAAAACTATAGATGTTAGAGCTACCAAAATTGGTAGATAGGTTCCTATGGTCACCCACTACTCAGGTAAAAAAAAAAAACGATTCGCCATATGGTGGCGCTATTGGAAGTTACACCACTTTTTGGCCTATAACTCTTGAACCGTTTGGCCTAGAGTCAAAATTCTTTTTCCCCTGATTCCCTGGCTCCAGATGAACAAAAAAGGCTCTTGCACCAAAATTATGGACCATATTGGATTTTCTGCCATTTTGGGTTTTTTTTCTAAAACCTTTAAAATCTATCTCCTCCTAGGCCATTTGTCTAATTTGCATGAAATATGGTAAGCAGTATCTTCAGACCAATATCTTTAAACCCAGTGTAAAAAAAGTCGCTATGTTGAAAAACATGGCCACAGTAAACCAATGAATTGTGTGGGCGTGGCCTCAATTGGTGAGCTATAACTCATGAATGCAATGTCCAATCATCACCAAACTTAAAAATATTCATCTTCAGGCCATTAGACTCATACCTACCATGGTGTTTGGTGTGAATCTATCCATAGGTGGCACTATAGCAAACAAATGGTCATAACTCCTAAAGCACTTGCCTGATCAAGTTCTGCATGCTGTATCTTGGTCAAAGATCCTAATAAAGTCTATAAGGACAAGTTGATAGCTCAAACAAGATGGTCACCATCAGCCAATCAAATTTCAGCTGCCCTTAAACTGACTTAACTATCACCATGAAACTTTGCGGGATTATTTTGGATGTGTCAAATAACAATCTGTATGAAAATTACATGGCAAACTCACTTTCCACCATTCTCCCAGTCAAAAACTACACTTTGCTACATTCCAGACAGCTACACTCAGGTCAACTTTCACTGACCTGAGAAATCATTTGGCCTCTTCTAATGGCAAACATTCTTGCATATAATACATGTATTTCACAATGGTAAAAAATGACCTATTTAACATTTACATTATCTGTCATATTTACATGAGCACTGATATCTACAGGACAATAGGCTTAAGGTGATCAAGTTTGGTGTAAATCCATGAATGGGTGGCACTATAGCAAATAAATGGCCATATCTCCTAAACCAATTCCCTAAAAAAGTTAGAATTTTGTATACTGCATCTTTGTCAAAGGTCCTGATAAAGATTCAAGGACAAGTTGATGACTCAGAAACAATGGCAGCCATCACCCATTCAATTTTTGGCTGATTTGCTTGGATCACGTAATTGCTGCTTGTGGCTATATTTTTATTTTTTAATTTTTTATAGTTTAGCAGGAGATAGGGGGGAAGTGTTTCAAGGTGCCCAGATGAGAGCGGAAGAGCTGTGTCTTCAGATGTTTCTTGCAGACAGAGAGGGACTCAGCAGAACAGATGAGGTGTGGAAGTTCATTCCACCACCGGAGGACAATGGCAGAGAAAGTCCTGGATAGCGATTTAACGCCGCGATGCGACGGGACCACCAGGCGCCGTTCGGTGGCAGAGCGTAGCAGTCGGGAGGGAACACAGGGTTACAGCAGTAATATGATATAGCATCAACAGATAATCTGGGATTTGGAGTTCTTGCCATCTCCTGTTTAAAACAGCATAGATGCAGGTGGTATATTTGTCATTAATTATTTGCCTGACATGCTTTCATTCAGGGTGTTTCAAAGCTTTGCTTTTTGTATATACATTTATATACATTTTGTATATGTATGTACTGTATGTTCAATTCAATAAAATTTTTCAATTCAGTGTATTTATATAGTGCTTTTTACAACATGAATTGTCACAAAGCAGCTTTACATCGGTATTCCAGGCCTGATACCCCCTCAGAGCAAGCCAAAGGTGACAGTGGCAAGGAAAAACTCCCTGGATGACATCAATGGTGCATACGCACTAAAATCATGCTGAGTGCTTTTCCACACATAAAACGGTATTTATGAAAAGATACTTCCCAGGAAAACTTGCGTACCTCAGCGCATGGTTTCCAGGTGGCGTGCGCATAAAATTTGTACTTTGCAGATTGCCGACACCAAGAGGTGATGCAAGTAAACGGGTCTTGTGTTAATCATTGATGAGTGTTATTGCACCAGGTCCCGGCACCAGGATGAAGCGACTGAGGGGGCAGTTAAAAATGGCAGTGGGGCAAATCTTTTTATATAGTAATACAGTAGATTACATTATCATCCTGCCATTGCCTATTTCAGCATTTTTTTTCATCCTGCGAGTGGCAATATAGTGGCGTTTTGACTAGATGCAAACAATTCCCTACCTTACCTTTTCCATGTGTTTGTGCGTCATGGCCATAATATGAAATAGGAATATTTGGGGCAGATCAGGTCACCACCTAAAGGCCAGGTCACCACCTAAAATTGGTCTGGTGGTAGGTTTAATGAAATTCATTGATTTAACCATGCAATAGCCTCTGAAAGGCTAAATAACAACAATGTAAGACTACTGTTTCAAAATCAAATCATATGTTTATTTCACAGCAGTGGTGAAGCCAGTATTAAAAGAGAGGCCAATTAAACGAATAAGCGCTCCCCCCCACCCCCCCCCGCACGTTTAACGTACCCTATAGAAAAGTAGCGCAAATAACAAAAATATTGGAATCATTGGAATACGTGTTGGAAGAGAGCTGCATGGCATGAGCAGAAAGACAGACAAAACGATCTGATTATCTTTGTTTTTTTACTTAATGACCCTGACACTGTTGGCTATTATTTTGTTGATTTTAGCAGTCATCTCTCAGTGGTTAGAATCTTTCATAAATTCTATTATTTTGCGTATTGTAGACCTACGTTCCGAGTGCTCCGATTCCCTAAATGGTGCAAGGAAACCCAACCACTTCTTTTTCTTCTCCTCCACCGTAAGTGCCTCTGGTGAAACTGCATTCATAGCAGTCACCACTTTGAGCCACTCCGTATTTTTCCATCAATTTGAAATGCTGCTAGTCTGGCCTCCAAAAAAGACATTTTTTTCCTCTCGACCTCATCAACCATCACCTCTATCTCCCTGTCCGAATAATTTCTCTTTCCTGCCATTGATCCTCAACATCAGTCTCTGCATTTCCGTCAGATTTACCTGGGATCTTTAATATGCTAATTCGACGAATTAAAGGTCCATATAAGAACAATCGTGGGAGTGGACGTTAAGTGGGTTGCACATAATTTCATGCTGATTTGATTTACGTTCAGATTTTTGAAGACAATCAGGTGTACGTGGTGTTTGATAACTCTGACGAAAAACTTCTGTAAACAAATCGTGACATTGTGTGTATGCATGGTCCTACAGCAAGTTGTACACAAAGATTGATACGTATGGCCCCCTGACTAATAGGAAGAAACCTTGAGCAGAACCCGGGTCAGAGGAGGAGCCCATCTGCTTCTGGCTGGCACTGGGTGAATGTAAACTATGTAAACAGCTTAGAATACACTGAGGCAATACAAGCTACCAGTAACAGAACTGACCCACTGTGCCACATTGCACACACACATGGCACACACACACACACACACTGCACACACGCTGCGCACACACACATACACACACACACACGCACTGCACACACACACACACACTCACACACAAACACACACACACACACACACTGCACACATGCTGCACACCCCCACACATACACACTGCACACACACACACACACTGCACACACGCTGTGCACACACGCTGTGCACACACACACTGCACACCCCCCCCCCCCCACACACACACACACACAGCACACATGCTGCACACACACACATTGCATTCACACTGCACACACAAGCTGCACACATGCTACACACATTACAGACACACCAAAGAGACATGCTGTCTGACAC
The DNA here is from genome assembly GCF_013368585.1 of Megalops cyprinoides. NCBI lineage: Eukaryota > Metazoa > Chordata > Actinopteri > Elopiformes > Megalopidae > Megalops > Megalops cyprinoides. The sequence continues at coordinate 54,472 of NC_050589.1, read as the reverse complement.
TCCTGATCTGTACTTCCTAGGAAATACTCAGCATTTTGAGGGAGGGAGGACAAAAGAATGGCACCATCTCCATGGAAACAGCAGCTCCAAGCCATTCCCCCTGTCGAGAGCCCTCAGCTTCTGAGCTACAGACTGCAACACCCCCACTGCCCTCTGAAGGACCCTGCTCTAAGGAGCACAGCCTCACTCTGTTTGAACTCAAGAAGCAAAGGGCGGCAACCAAGCAGCTCAGCCACACCCAGCTGCAGGGACATCTGGGTAATAGCAACAGCACGGAGCTCAGGGCAGGCTCAGGTGACTCCCGCATGCCCCTGGTGTCATCCAATGGCAGCATGGTGTACTACACACCTGCCAGCGGGGACCCACCCCTCCTCAGACTGACAGAGTCTCCTGAGGAGGTGGAGGTGAAAGGTCACAGCTGCTGCAGGGTCTCCTAGCAGGACAGGGCTGTGGAGGCAGAGGGTTTGCAGGAGGGGACAATGGCTGCAGTCCCATGAAGGATGAAGTCTACAGTCAAGGCCACAGTTACAGGCTGTGTGTGGGCATGTGTATGTGTATGTGTGTGTATGTGTGCATATATGTGTTGTGTGTGAATTAATGTGTGCTTGTATATATATGTGTGTGCATTTGTGTGCACACATGTATGTGTATGTGCACATGTGTGTATGTATGTTTGTGCATGTATGTAAATGTGTGTGTGCATATGTGTGTGTCTGAGCCAGTGTGTGTTACAGGACAGGGATAGAGTTGGTGTGAGAGGGTTAGGGTTAGGGTGAGTGGGGTTAGTGGGGAGAGGGAACAAAAAAATCTAATAATTTATATTAAAATGCAATACAAAGAATCCCAGCTTTAGACTCAAGGCCCACAAGCTGTTCACAAAAGTCTCTAAGCAAAGCCCACACACCTATACTTAATGTGCTTCTGATTAGGAAGGTTTAGTCAATTAACCAATGGCTGGCTTCACATGCACACAATTACAGTGACAAAGTTTCACAACTAACAATGAACAGATTTAGATGTAATTATTTAGATTTAGATGTAAATGTAAAGATTTAGATGCTATTGGTAGGTTTGAATTGGATTAAAGACAAAGGGACCTTGAACATTTAACATTTTAATGATCAATGCAAACTAACAATGAGCACACATTCAGTTTCTAGGGGAGGTGAAGGCTCTCCTTCACACCCTACAACAACTCTGAAGTGAGCCGGTTAAATACTAATCACTACCTCTAATCCAGCACTCTAGTTCTTCCTCTGCTGGCAAACTGTGAACAGCAGCTGGGATAAACTCTTCCTCAGATCACAGGCCCTGTACCACTTAAGTCTCAGAGAAAGACACTAGAAGGTTACAGCTTTGTCAGTCTGGGACAGAAGTACAACTTCAGGCCAGACTACTGCCAAAACTCTCATAAGGACAGTCCAAGATTCAAGAGAGATTCAAGATTCAAGAGATTTTTATTGCCATTTGCACAGGTACAGGACTGTACAGGTGCATTGAAATTTTTTTGTGCTCCTGAGTCAGCTTTTTTTTTAAGAAACAGGCAAAGAAAGGCAATTAAAAAGAGCAGCAAAATAAGAAATAAGTAATGAAACCACCTGTATAAAAAAGACACACTATGAATAAATACACACTCTACACACTATATACAAATACTAATACACACTATTAATTGCTGCAGAGTAAATTATTGCACTATTGAATTGAAAAATACTGAACAAACCAAGACAAAACAAAACAATACAATGGACTGGGATGACTCCGTTTGACAGAGACCCGGGGAGTGAGAGGGGGTGAGGTAGTTGGGTACTAAAAACTAAAAACCCAGTCCGTAAGGTGCAAGTGTTGTGAGGTGTTAATTGTCCATGGTGTGAGTAAGGGTGGGGAGTGTGGTATTTCCTTCCCACCTTAATGTCCTTTGCACTCATTCTGACAGTGGCTGGAAAAAGGCTGTTGTGGAAGTGTGCCTTGTGAGAGGTGAAGCTCTCTGGCCTGTGGTGCCTCAGGTTGTATCCTGAGTTCTTCCACCTGAGCAGAGAGTGAGCTGGGTGGTGTCAATCGCTGAGGATGCTCTCTGCTTTTCTCCTGCAGCGCTGTGTATAGAGTGTCCATGCTGTTGGGTTCAGTTTGGAATATTAACATTCATTAGAATGAATTGTTTAATAATTTTTGAAATGTGTTGCATGCTACACTGGGCTGCTGGGATAGTGATGATGGTCATGATAAGAAGTAGGAAAAATATGGATAGAAACTAAGAATGACCTATAAGTATTTTAGACTTATAGCAGAATATGGGTGATGTAGATGTAGCAATACATGACCTCTCAAAGTGTGTGGGGGTGTAACAAAGTAGCATTCACCCCTTGAGTTTAAAAAGATTTTATAATTTGTGGAAATATGGACAGTTGTATTTGCATCTTTTAAATAAACTATATTTTTTCATAGATCTGGATCTCTCATTTCTCTTTGCCCTGTCACTGACCGCCATGTGAAAACAAATGACTGGAACAGACTCTGTGTAAAGTATTAGGCTGCAGAAATCTAACTGGCTGGTGTGTATTTTACCCCAGAATACAACTGCAGTTTAGTAGGAACATTGTACACCAGATGAACATCGTGTTTTACTATTCTTCTTGCCTGATTAACTAACAAAAATTGCACATGCAGTTTTTTTCTCTTTACAGGTGACATTTTCTCTCTCATAAATGACAGCTGCAGCCAGATGTAAATACAGTCCATTATATAGCTAGCTAAATACAGCCCATTTCTCTGAGAAACATGTTTTGTGTGTTGTGCAGTGATTTAATTTTGAACATGACAGATTTCAATGTAAAATCCAAACATGTTTGATATTTTCTTTTCTTTGTTATCCATCTGATCTCAAAATGCCACTAATTTGAACTGTTGCTTAGACTGTACACAACCTCTAGTTTACATTGTTTTTCTCATTCAATGGCTACATCTGATCCAGAAGGGCAATTAAGTTAAGTGAAACACATGAATTAGTTGTTTTCAGGCTTCTCTGATTTTTAGGATCTTAAACATTATTCATAATATTAATTAACATACATACACCATGCTGCAGAACCAGAGCTCCATAACCAATCACTGCCTTGTGGGGAGGGTCTAAAGGTACTTCCAACATCTACAAATCGACATCTATTTGTATCCAGGTCCATGTATTTAAGGCCCTAAATTTGTTACTGCTTCACTGGTCTGCATGACGCTTCCTTAAAGTTTGCCATACATGGGGTTCGGTGAGATGTAAAACACACTACAGAACTGGACCTTTAGCTAATTACTAATTACTAATAACTAATCACTTCCTCACTGGGAGGGTTCAAAGGTAATTCCAACAGGATATCTACAGGCTTCCAAATCTGCATCTGTTTCTACTGAAATGCCAAACTGCAAAAATAATTTGTCCAGAAAAAAAATGGTCCTTTTCAAAAATATTTGTTGTCCAGATGGAACCGGAGGCAATTTTCATAATTCTGGGAGTATCTGAGGATCTAAGGAAATTTCAAGTGGCACTGCAGCATCTTCTAGTATATGGTCTTATGACTGCAAAAAACTTATCCTACTATTTTGGAAAAAGAAAGAGGTGCCCTCACTAAAACCTTGACTGACAGAATTAACTGATAGTTTTCACTTGGACAGAATTAGATTCATTCTGAAGGACAAGCTTAAAGACTTTGAGAAAGGCAACCTCTAGTCTCTCTAGTGTTCTCTTGAAGGGGAAAACAACTGAAATAGGCTATGCAATTGAGAAAGCATTCCTGGGGAGGAAAATAAAGTAGGGAGGTAGGGGATTTTGGGGTATCTGGTTGATAGGAAGGGAGGGTAGAGGGGCTGGGTTGGGGGGGGGGGGCATGTTCTTAAATTGTATTTTACTTTTTTAATGTATTGTGTTTTTGTTTGTAAATTTGTTTGATGTCTGTACTTGATGGTTATATATATGATTGTATTCAAAAGAACCATGTGGATTTTATTTAATGTTATCTCTGGAAAAAGATGCTTCACAATAAATATATTTGAAACAGAGAAAATGGTCATAGAACTCCCCAAAGTGACCGCAGCAGGGCAGAAGCTCGTGGGGACATGGCCAAGGTGTCAGAGAACCAGGAAGAACCTTCGCCCCACACAGCCAAACTGTGGGACACAGGACCCTCCACTCCCCTTACAACCACGGGCGTCAGTTTGTTTTGAAAAGTGCTGGGGACAATGACGGGTTTGGTGTGTTCACATCTAACTAAAGGCTTTCAAAATGTGGTAGGGACGAAATGGGCCATGACAAAAAGTGGTGGGGAAATGTCCCCAGCGTAAATGATGTTTACAACCCAGTAGGAAATATAGATTACTAATATGTTTTGAAGAGATTAGTCAAGTTTAGCCCTCTGAGACTATCAGAAATGCAGAAATAGGGGGATGAGCCTGTCAGGTTTGGAGTGACACCTGTTGCACCTTCTGCATGGTTTGCAAGAGCAGAGCTGTGAGCATGGTGTGCAGTCAAAAAGGGGAGCTGACAACAGAAATAGGGTGAACAGCACTAATTATTTTATTAAAGTGCCAAAAAACCAAAAATAACCACTGTTTGTTATTATTAGTTTAACTCCAAAAGAAAACGTGAAACATAAGGCAGTCCCCAAATGTTTCCACCTGTAGGCTTCAGCCCTTTTTTTCTCTTCTGGTCCAGATGGAGGGCCTTAAATAAGACCCCACCATTGTTAAGATTAAAATTAACTAACTAAGGAGAAACACTAAAAAGCTTAATTCTCTCCCTAACATATATTACATGAAAATACAGAAACAACACATTCAACATACACATTTACCCCACTACCAATATAGTAAAATTACACAAACATTGAAAACAATTCCCCCCTCATGCCACACCAACATGAACTACACTTCCCACAATGCATAAAACCACCCCCAGAAACAACCGACCACCCAAAAGTCCCTAGGCTAAGCGAGCTCCCCACGTCGGCGGGAGGACGTTACATGGGAAGAGTAGAGGTGAGGAGTGAGGCCGCAAGCTTAGCAGGTCACCCTCCATGCCTGGCTTGGCATGTCTCGCTCGCCCATTCGGCCTCCACGCACTGTCTAAGAAGCCTGGAGGTCGAACGGGCGCCACATTTAGGTACTGTTTATTATCTTTTCCTTTTTAGATATCAAGTGTTTTCCATACTGTTGAGGATCGTCCAGTGTTCCAGTCGTATATTTGTTCCAGTAATTTTTACTTGAGTTTTCCTTGTTAAATTTTTAGGCCCTTTTACTGTTTTAGATGTGCAAATTTTTACTGAATTTTAGGACACATCATCAGTAGTGTACCTCAGGATCATCGGGTGTTTCAGCCTTTAAACACTATACACCCTCCTCTGAGGCGGCCAGCCAAGGGAGATCAAGCCTCGACTTGTGTCCCATGCCCAATTGGTTTTTTTGTTTGTTGTCTTGGTTTGTCTGCTGTTTTTCTGGTTTTGGTAGTTTTATCTTTTAAGTTATCCCAATGCCTGTTTATTGAATGTGTTATACTCCTTCCGTAAGAGTTTTGCTTTTTTTTAGAAAAAGAATTTTTTATTTTATCAATCTCTTTTTCAGGGTTCCAGGATGCCCGTTTCTAAAGGTAAGGTTTAATTGTTTTGTCCGAATCTTATTTTTTAAGTATCTTATCTCTGGGTGAGTTATTTTCAGTTTTTTAGAGTTTTAGCGAAGGTTAAGACCACCATTTTTGCCATGTGGTATTTTTTAGTTGTTCCACTTTGTCAGTATTCAGAAAAAGGTTTATTGTAACTTGTCATATCCTCTTCCGTCCATCTTCCGGATCCCAGGGAACGCGATGGTTTGGGGGTGTTGAGTTTTTGAATAAGCCCAAATAAAGATTTTTTGGCTGGTCAAATTCACGTGTGTAGTGCACAATGGTCCGGTGCGTGAGTGGTGCTAGCCACCGGTAGAAGACTGGGCCACCATTTAAGGTCTGTAGGCCCCAGACCACCTTCCCTGCGTGCTGTCCAAGTGGACCCAGGGGGGCTGGATACTTACCTTGCACTACCCAAGCGATCTTTGTTAACACCGCAAGGTTACCCAACCCCTCGAGTAGAGCCTGCGAAAGGGTCTCTTCTGTGGGGCCTCCTCTGGTGTGTTTCCCCCCGGAACAGCCGTGAGAGTCCCGCCGCCTACCAGGTTAACCCTTAAGATAGAGACGGCCACAGGCATCCTGGAACCCTGAAAAAGAGATTGATAAAATAAAAAATTCTTTTTCTAAAAAAAAGCAAAACCCTTACGGAAGGAGTATAACACGTTCAATAAACAGGCATTGGGATAACTTAAAACATAAAACAATCAAAACCAGAAAAACAGCAGACAAACCAAGACAACGAACAAAAAAACCAATTGGGCATGGGACACAAGTCAAGGCTTGATCTCCCTTGGCTGGCCGCCTCAGAGGAGGGTGTATAGTGTTTAAAGGCTGAAACACCCGATGATCCTGAAGTACACTACTGATGATGTGTCCTAAAATTCAGTAAAAATTTGCACATCTAAAACAGTAAAAGGGCCTAAAAATTTAACAAGGAAAACTCAAGTAAAAATTACTGGAACAAATATACGACTGGAACACTGGACGATCCTCAACAGTATGGAAAACACTTGATACCTAAAAAGGAAAAGATAATAAACAGTACCTAAATGTGGCGCCCGTTCGACCTCCAGGCTTCTTAGACAGTGCGTGGAGGCTGAATGGGCGAGTGAGACATGCCAAGCCAGGCATGGAGGGTGACCTGCTAAGCTTGCTAAGTCTCACTCCTCACCTCTGCTCTTCCCATGTAACGTCCTCCCGCTGACATAAGGAGCTCACTTAGCCTGGGGACAGTTGGCTTCACAGCAAGCAGATAAGAGGAGCCTGTTTGTAAATGCATTCCCCTGATCACCTGAGCCCACACAAATCCCCCAAATCCACACAGGCGTCTGAGGGGGTGAAAAGTGGTCCTCTCTACAAAGACACAAGGCACTGAGGCTGAGAGAGAGAGAGAAGACAGACGAATCAAACGGTAACGTTGGCCTGGTTTGCAGTAGGCCTTAAACACACCTCAGCGGCAAACCTGTGTGTTATTCCTGAGGTATTCTAACAGTCAGTGGCGTCGTTAGGCCTGGGCATCCGAGGCTACAGCTTCGAAAGTTTCATGAATAGCCCCTGATTTCAATTTTTTTTTAACAGAAATAAGAATAATAAAAAAATAGCCCCGGATATATTCATCTGTCATTCCGATCATGCAGTAAAGCCCTGGACAATAATACGATATCGTTGATCAAAAAAGCAACACAGGTACGTTTTGAGTCCTCTGTGTGTCATTCAAGCAGCAGATCTACTTCACACTACTTGGCACGCGCGCATTTTCTGCACCTCTGTCAGCTCATCCGCGGCCTGAGGGGGCCAGGGATGCCGGCATTTTTCTTGGTGATAGTAGACATCCTTGTGCAGCTGGGTAGTGGACTTTTTAACAAATAGGCCCCAGTCCGTCAGAATCCACAACATCTCATCCACATCCTCCATCTCATCCTCCCCCATCATGGGGCCCTCCTCCTATGGGATACGCCAGCACTGTCAGTCCAACAGTGGGCCTCTAAAAACAACCGCTCAGTGGTGAGCGCCCAGCCAACAGCACCACCGCAGAGGAATCGAGGTGCACGGGCCCGGTAAATGCAGTCACACGCACGTACACTGACTATGCTAAAAGGGAGAGAAGGGCCCTGAAGTCTTGACCTCCGCAGTCGTACACAGAAAATGGCTGGTGGCATTGGTGTAATCTGACTGCTCGATCATACCCTACAGGAAAAGAATCATGTCATGTGTGTCCTCAGATGCCTTATTCAGCCCAGCAACCCTGGCCTCTCATCCCCGTCCCCATGACTGGTGGAAATTTTGCATACATTATGTTAGCTATACAATCAAATTGTTCTGCAAATTTCAGTCACAACCCACAGCCTTATTGCACTCATCCTTTTACATTTACTTTCATTTATTTGACAGACACTGTCATCCAAAGTGACTTACAGGTGAGGCAGAGCACAACAAAAGCAAAAAAAAACATAAGGAGTCAACAATAGTAAAAGAACTGCCTGACCAGTTCTCAATGGCTGGCCAGACAAGGTACCAGCTAGCTGGTAGGGATAACCAGTGCCTTAAAGCATTCCATTACATTTTTCATCATTTCATCATCAGCTGCTCGGGTGAGAGCGGAAGAGCTGTGTCTTCTGAAGACAGAGAGGGACTCGGCAGAACGGGTGAAGTGTGGAAGTTCATTCCACCATCGGGGGAGAAAGTTCCGGATAGTGATTTTGCGCCACGATGTGACGGGACCACCAGACACCGTTCACTAGCAAAGCGCAGCGTAGGCTTGTAGTAGTGAGTCCAGGTAGCTAGGTGCAGCTTTTTTGCTCGTCCTGTACGCAAGCATCAAGGCCTTGAACACGATGCGGGCAGCTACAGGGAGCCCGTGGAGCAGGACAAAGAGAGGTGTAACATCAGCCCTCTTTGGTTGTGCAACCCACTATGGCTAGGTACACGTCTAGGTTCTACGCAGGAGGAAAAGACTTGACCCCGTGTTTAAAGTATTAGGTGTTATTTTTTATTTATTTTACCCGAATAGTCAATTGTGAAATGTTATGAGGCATGTAGATATCAATGTATGACATTGGACTGTGTCAATTTAGGTTTAAAATAAAATGAAATGGATTAGATGAAACAAAAGAAATCCTATTCCAAATCAAACAGGTACAATACAAAACTACTAAGATACAGAATATGAATGATTAAAATAATAATGCATTGGGAAGTAACTGGGTGCACCCTTACAAACAAACAGTGTGAGTATACAAGTATAAGTGTGTGTGTGTATGAGTCTGTGTCTGCATTTTAATGTGTACTCATTTAAAGTGTAAAAGTTAATGGGAAAAAAAAAAGTTGTAGAAAAGCGCCATCTGGTGGAGAAAATACGGAGATGCACCATTCATATTTCAAAGGGGATTTTAAAAGCGAAATGACTCCAATTTTTTTTAAACGTTTAAAAACGTTTATTTGAGAGTTTGTGTGTGTCTGTCTGGGCGATTGTGTGTCTTCAAACTTACACATTTAAATTAAAACAGCACGATAAAACTGAAAAAATATGAATATGCGCCATTTATTGGAGCTAGACCATTCATATTTTAATAAGGGGTTTAAAAGTCAAAATGTCTGCAATTTTGTAAATGTTTTAAAATTCTGTTGGGATTGTGTGTGTGTTTGTGTGCTTCTGCGTCTGTTTGTGCGTTTTAAAGTTTAAATGTGTACTCATTTAAAGTGTAAAAGTTAATGGAAAAAAAAGTTGTACCATCGCCATCTGGTGGACAAAATACGGAGCTACACCATTCATATTTTAATGGTGATTTCAAAGGCAAAATGACTGAGCCAGTTGTACCATCGCCATCTGGTGGACAAAATACGGAGCTACACCATTCATATTTTAAAGGTGATTTGAAAGGCAAAATGACTGCAATTTTCTAAATGTTTAAAACACGTTCATGTGAGAGTGTGTGTGTGTGTGTGAGTGTGCGTGTATTGTTGTGTTTCAAAATGTACTGATTTTAAGTGTGAAACTTGATAACGTTTAAAAATGTGCAGGCATTTTGCCTTGAAAATCCCCTTTCAAATATGAAAGGTGTAGCTTTATATTTTGTCCAGCAGATGGCGCAAATTGACAGTTTTTATCACTTTAGACACGTTTTACACTTAAAGTAGGTACACTTTAAAAACTGTGCAATCACAAAGACACACACACAGGAAAAACGCGCGCACACACACACACACACACACACACAGGAAAAACGCGCACACACACACATGCACACACACACACACAATTATTTTTAAACGTTTAAAAATTTGCAGTCATTTCGCCTTGAAAATCCCCTTTCAAATATGAATGGTGTAGCTTTATATTTTGTCCAGCAGATGGCGCAAATTGACAGTTTTTACCGTTTTATTACATTTTACTCCTTAAATGAATACACTTTAAAACACAAAAACATACACAGACAGAGGCTCACTCACACTCACACACACACACACACATACACACACACACACGCATTAACACATGCGCACACACACACGCACAGTCTAACACGCATACAAACACACGCGCACACACACATCCGTGCACATACACACACTCACACATGCATACGCACGCGCACAACCAGTCTCACATACATACATATACACACACACACACACACACACTCGCATACACACACGCACATGCGCACACATGCACACACACATGCACACACACACACACACTCGCATGAACACATGCACATGCGCACACACACACACACACACATGAACACACACACACACACACACACTCGCATGAACACATGCACACACACACACGCACAGTCTAACACGCATACAAACACACACACACACACACACACACACACACACACACACACGTGCACATACACACACACATGCATACGCACGCGGACACAACCAGTCTCACGTATACACACACACACATACTCGCATACACACACACACATGCGCACACACACACACACACACACATGCACACACAGTCTCACACACACACACGTGTGCACATACACACACACATGCATATGCACGCGCACAACCAGTCTCACGTATACACACACACACACACTCACATACACACACGCACATACGCACACACACAGACACACACACACAGTCTCACACACACACACAAATGCAAACAGTCTCACACACACACACACACACACACACACACACACACATACGCATGAACACATGCACACACACACACGCACAGTCTAACACGCATACAAACACACGCGCACACACACAGTCACACATGCATATGCACGCGCACAACCAGTCTCACGTATACACACACACACACTCGCATACACACACGCACATGCGCACACACACACACACACATGCACACACAGCCTCACACACATACACAGACAGAAAGAGAACACATCTAATTCCACAGTTTCAGGCAACATACACAAATGACAAAATCCAGCAAGATGTTTCCGCAGCCAGTGAAGTGATGCATTTGAACCAAACTCCTGTTATTCACCACAAAACAAAGACCCCAGCTGTAATCAGAAACATATTGATGCATATACAGTATAGTATTATCTTTGAATATATCATAGCATTCTTGTAGTATGCTGTAATACATTACAGTACATTAAAACAGATGCCAGTGATCCTGTTCTTAGCTGACAGGAGTGGTACCCGGAGGGGCCTTCTGCTGCTGTAGCCCATTCACCTCAATGTTCGACGTGTTGTATGTTCAGACATGCTTTTCTGCGTAGCACTGTTGTCACGTGTGGTTATTTGGGTTACTGTCGCCTTCCCGTCAGCTTGGACCAGTCTGGCCATTCTCCTCTGACCCTCTGTCATTAACAAGGTGTTTTCGCCCACAGAACTGCTGTTCGCTGGATGCTTTTTGTCTTTCGCAGCCATTCTATATACACTCTAGAGACTGCTGCTCGTGAAAATCCCAGGAGATCAGCACTTTCTGACATACTCAAACCACCCCGTCTGGCACCAACGATCATCCCGCGGTCAAAGTCACTTAAATCAGATTTCCTACCCCTTCTGATGTTTGGTCTGAACAGCAACTGAACCTCTTGACTATGTCTTTCGTCATTTTCGTGAGGAAAAAAAAAACATTTTATAATACCTGCAAAATGTCTGTATTGAGAAAGGACCAGATACAGCAAAGATTTTTAAGTCTAAAGTCTTTTAAGTCTTCTAGTTTACAAAGCATTTATGTAAGATGGTTTATTGTTTCAATAATGAGTAAATGTGTACAATTGACAGACATTTACAGTATTATCGTCTACACACATTTAAAGATAAAGAACACCAACTTAGCTGGACTGGGTCATTCAGTGCTTTCACCTCACGCTAGCTAGAAAACCACTGCATTATTCACCAAAACTGAGGACAAGACAGGCCTCTGCTGCCCCCAGAACTCATTCCATCACCTTTGTTATGTAAGGAATTAAAATGGATTTTTGACTTGCCTAAAGTGCAGGCATTGATTAAATATTATTGGAGCGACGTAGGGGCAGGCTGCTATCAAATCAACTGACGATGAAACAAGGAAAGGCAGACGTCACCCCATGGAGTCCTGAGCACCATTAGACACTGAGGAAGACCCAATATTCCCGGATACAGCTTAACATCCCTTGTCAGTTAACACAAAATGACACATCTCATTTGAGAAAGGAAGTTTCTTGCAAATGCAACAGTTGGTTTGATGGATCACCCTTGCACAGTTACAGTTCACATTGCAAATATGACATGGTGTTTACCCTCCACTGAGAAAAAGTGCTTTTGGTAACATTGCCTGTTAATAATACATTTCATATTCTATTATAATGGATGATAATTTCCAGAACAAAAAGAGAATGAAAGACACTGTATTGCAATGTCAATACCAAGTCTTCCATCTGCTGCCCTCTACCCTGTGCAAGCCGGGAAGAGCGACACACACGTGGTCCATGCTTATGGTCCGTCCCTAAAGGCACAAAGTTGATTTCACCGGGGCATTGTACATAAAGAAGAGGTTCACAATACAAACGTACAAACGCTACACTGATGCATTCTGGGGATGTCTGTGGCAGAATGCAGGATGTCCCTGAAATCCAGGCACCTGGGCAGTGCTTCAGGGCAGAGCTGCAACCTGAGACAGCACAGTGGCCGAAGCCGGGAAACAAAGCAAACGTGACCGAGAGGTCGGCTGCTGGCAAGCACATTGCACTGGCAGGTGGGGTGGGAGGATTCTTATTTCGTTGGTGAAGAAAGCGGGAAGCGTGAGCTCCAGCTCTGCGCACGCTCTGTGCGCAGCTGCACTCAGCCTCCGGGCTCTTCCCAAGTGTCCAAAGTTCATCTGCCGTTGATGTGGTGGCGTCAACAGTCAGGGGCACCACCGCTGTGAAAGGACCAAAACAAAGTGCAGCAGGTAGCGGGTGGCTGAGAACCAATGAGCAGAAAGGGGCATAGACGGAGGGAGGGGCTGAACTCCACAGCCACACCCACACATCAAAAAGGACACTAATCTGACTCTGTTTACCTTGCACTTTCACAGCTTATATTTTACACACCTCCTTACTTTTGTTTGTTTCATATACTTTCCATTCAGTATTAAAAAAAAAAACAGAATCACAACACACAAACACAACAGAATCACAGCGATGCCGGGGTCCGTGCCACCCAAATCAATTGAACAGAAAGAAAAGGATAGTGACAGACCGAATTATCATAAGAACATAAGAACATATGATGATGAAAACAGGCCATTCGCCCCAACTAAGCTCGCCATTTCTTAATTAAAGAGTATCCAAAACTGCATCAAGTCTAGACTTGAACACAGCAAGAGTCTCTGCCTCAACTACATGACCTGGCAACCTATTCCATGTATTGATAACTCTTTGTGTAAAATAATATTTCCTTATATCAGTGCGGAACTTACTCTTAACTAGTTTCCATTTATGTCCTCTTGTTTTACAGACTGAACTCACCCTCACATCTATTATAGTTAACCTTATTGAGTCCTTTTATAAATTTAAAAACCTCAATTAAATCACCTCTAAGCCTCCTCTCGCTTAGTCTAAATAGGTTAAGTAAGGACTCATCTGCCAGGTATCTGCCCACTTTTGGATGCTGTTTAGGTCTTCCTGTATTACCTTAGTTGATTCTATACTGTTGGCTAGGCCCCCTAGTTTTGTCTCATCTGCAAACTTTACTATTTTACTTCTAACCTCTGCATCAAGATCATTTATGTATATAAGAAATAGCAAAGGCCCCAACACCGATCCCTGCGGGGCTCCACTTCGTACAGGACCCTGCTCTGATACAATTCCTCCCACAGTTACAGTCTGCTTTCTATTAGACAGCCAACTTCGAACCCACTCGGTGATAGCTCCTGTAATTCCCGCAGATGTCATTTTCAATATGAGTCTCTCATGCGGAACTTTGTCAAATGCCTTTTGAAAGTCCAAATAGATAGAAAATCCGATCAACCGGCAACTCTCGCACAGTTTTGGCCACATTTTGTCCCCTAACTGAAAAACGCTTTCCCTAAATAAGGATTTACTGCCGAGACAGAATTACCAGCTAAAAAGTGCTAAAAGCACCGAGGTGGCTCAGAACAGTCAAAGGCAGAAATCAAGCGCAAGAAATGCACTTAGCCTAATACAATAAAACTACGTTTGCAGTTCAGCAGACGCGCTAACACAACCAGAATCAGAATATCCTAAAATCTGACGCTGAAAAATAGTAGAAAAAGGTAAAAAAAAAAAAAAAAAAAGTGAGCCGGCTAGTTAGCTAAACTACCCCAATAGCTAGCTTAAGTGTGCTGCTTAATTATTTAAAGATTTGCTCCTGAGAGGGCGAAAAGTCACAAAAAAAAAAAAAAAACCCTGCTCGGATAGAGGCGAATTAGCTGCGATGGAGGAAAAAAATTGGAAAATTCCCTCTCTGTCCCCTAATGCCAACAAAAGATTCAACTTTAAGAGCAGATCAGACCTACCTTATGTAATAGCTAGGTAAATAGCACCAATTTTTACTTTTATCCGATTGAATGTAATAGCACAGAAACCACTCCACAAACACAACACCAACAAACACAGCAGGGACTCGCTAGAGCAATCGAGCAAGACGCCCAATCGAGCCCTTAAACACTTCTTATAAGAAGGGGGACACTACAGTATAAAATCTTTTGTTCTGACCCAGGGACTTATTTTCAAACAATATGGACAGAAGAACTTGCAGTTCAGGGAATAGTTTGAGGAAAGAAAAAGAATCACCTGATAGTCAGTCCCTAACAGGACTAGCTTTCAAATTTTTAGACACCTGACAAACATGCACACATGAATGCATTCTTTTAACCCTTTCAACAGCACTGAGGAACACTTGTGTGAAGGTGTAAAGGGGTAAGAGAGGCAGTTTGGCATTTAGCCTTCACAGGAGGGTGAGATACACACACATTTCTGCATACTGTGAGTGGGCGATACAAACTAGTCGGCTTCACAGCAAGCAGATAAGAGGAGCCTGTTTGTAAATGCATTCCCCTGATCACCTGAGCCCACACAAACCCCCCAAATCCACACAGGCGTCTGAAGGGGGTGAAAAGTGGTCTTCTCTACAAAGACACAAGGCACCGAGGCTGACAGAGAGAGAGGACAGACGAATCAAACGGCAACGTTGGCCTGGTTTGCAGTAGGCCTTAAACACACCTCAGCGGCAAACCTGTGTGTTATTCCTGAGGTATTCTAACAGTCAGTGGCGTCGTTAGGCCTGGGCATCCGAGGCTACAGCTTCGAAAGTTTCATGAATAGCCCCTGATTTCAATTTTTTTTTAACAGAAATAAGAATAATTAAAAAAATAGCCCCGGATATATTCATCTGTCATTCCGATCATGCAGTAAAGCCCTGGACAATAATACGATATCGTTGATCAAAAAAGCAACACAGGTACGTTTTGAGTCCTCTGTGTGTCATTCAAGCAGCAGATCTACTTCACACTACTTGGCACGCGCGCATTTTCTGCACCTCTGTCAGCTCATCCGCGGCCTGAGGGGGCCAGGGATGCCGGCATTTTTCTTGGTGATAGTAGACATCCTTGTGCAGCTGGGTAGTGGACTTTTTAACAAATAGGCCCCAGTCCGTCAGAATCCACAACATCTCATCCACATCCTCCATCTCATCCTCCCCCATCATGGGGCCCTCCTCCTATGGGATACGCCAGCACTGTCAGTCCAACAGTGGGCCTCTAAAAACAACCGCTCAGTGGTGAGCGCCCAGCCAACAGCACCACCGCAGAGGAATCGAGGTGCACGGGCCCGGTAAATGCAGTCACACGCACGTACACTGACTATGCTAAAAGGGAGAGAAGGGCCCTGAAGTCTTGACCTCCGCAGTCGTACACAGAAAATGGCTGGTGGCATTGGTGTAATCTGACTGCTCGATCATACCCTACAGGAAAAGAATCATGTCATGTGTGTCCTCAGATGCCTTATTCAGCCCAGCAACCCTGGCCTCTCATCCCCGTCCCCATGACTGGTGGAAATTTTGCATACATTATGTTAGCTATACAATCAAATTGTTCTGCAAATTTCAGTCACAACCCACAGCCTTATTGCACTCATCCTTTTACATTTACTTTCATTTATTTGACAGACACTGTCATCCAAAGTGACTTACAGGTGAGGCAGAGCACAACAAAAGCAAAAAAAACCATAAGGAGTCAACAATAGTAAAAGAACTGCCTGACCAGTTCTCAATGGCTGGCCAGACAAGGTACCAGCTAGCTGGTAGGGATAACCAGTGCCTTAAAGCATTCCATTACATTTTTCATCATTTCATCATCAGCTGCTCGGGTGAGAGCGGAAGAGCTGTGTCTTCTGAAGACAGAGAGGGACTCGGCAGAACGGGTGAAGTGTGGAAGTTCATTCCACCATCGGGGGAGAAAGTTCCGGATAGTGATTTTGCGCCACGATGTGACGGGACCACCAGACACCGTTCACTAGCAAAGCGCAGCGTAGGCTTGTAGTAGTGAGTCCAGGTAGCTAGGTGCAGCTTTTTTGCTCGTCCTGTACGCAAGCATCAAGGCCTTGAACACGATGCGGGCAGCTACAGGGAGCCCGTGGAGCAGGACAAAGAGAGGTGTAACATCAGCCCTCTTTGGTTGTGCAACCCATTATGGCTAGGTACACGTCTAGGTTCTACGCAGGAGGAAAAGACTTGACCCCGTGTTTAAAGTATTAGGTGTTAATTTTTATTTATTTTACCCGAATAGTCAATTGTGAAATGTTATGAGGCATGTTGATATCAATGTATGACATTGGACTGTGTCAATTTAGGTTTAAAATAAAATGAAATGGATTAGATGAAACAAAAGAAATCCTATTCCAAATCAAACAGGTACAATACAAAACTACTAAGATACAGAATATGAATGATTAAAATAATAATGCATTGGGAAGTAACTGGGTGCACCCTTACAAACAAACAGTGTGAGTATACAAGTATAATTGTGTGTGTGTATGAGTCTGTGTCTGCATTTTAATGTGTACTCATTTAAAGTGTAAAAGTTAAGGGAAAAAAAAAGTTGTACAAAAGCGCCATCTGGTGGAGAAAATACGGAGATGCACCATTCATATCTCAAAGGGGATTTTAAAAGCGAATTGACTCCAATTTTTTTTAAACGTTTAAAAACGTGTATTTGAGAGTTTGTGTGTGTCTGTCTGGGCGATTGTGTGTTTTCAAACATACACATTTAAATTAAAACAGCACGATAAAACTGAAAAAATATGAATATGCGCCATTTATTGGAGCTAGACCTTTCATATTTTAATGGGGGTTTAAAAGTCAAAATGTCTGCAATTTTTTAAATGTTTTAAAATTCTGTTGGGATTGTGTGTGTGTTTGTGTGCTTCTGCGTCTGTTTGTGCGTTTTAAAGTTTAAATGTGTACTCATTTAAAGTGTAAAAGTTAATGGAAAAAAAAAAAGTTGTACCAGCGCCATCTGGTGGACAAAATACGGAGCTACACCATTCATATTTTAATGGTGATTTGAAAGGCAAAATGACTGCACCAGTTGTACCAGCGCCATCTGGTGGACAAAATACGGAGCTACACCATTCATATTTTAAAGGTGATTTGAAAGGCAAAATGACTGCAATTTTCTAAATGTTTAAAACACGTTCATGTGAGTGTGTGTGTGTGTGTGTGTGTGTGTGTGTGAGTGTGCGTGTATTGTTGTGTTTCAAAATGTACTGATTTTAAGTGTGAAACTTGATAACGTTTAAAAATGTGCAGGCATTTTGCCTTGAAAATCCCCTTTCAAATATGAAAGGTGTAGCTTTATATTTTGTCCAGCAGATGGCGCAAATTGACAGTTTTTATCACTTTAGACACGTTTTACACTTAAAGTAGGTACACTTTAAAAACTGTGCAATCACAAAGACACACACACAGGAAACGCGCGCACACACACACACACACACACACAGGAAAAACGCGCACACACACACATGCACACACACACACAAAATTATTTTTAAACGTTTAAAAATTTGCAGTCATTTCGCCTTGAAAATCCCCTTTCAAATATGAATGGTGTAGCTTTACATTTTGTCCAGCAGATGGCGCAAATTGACAGTTTTTACCGTTTTATTACATTTTACTCCTTAAATGAATACACTTTAAAACACAAAAACATACACAGACAGAGGCTCACTCACACTCACACACACACACACACACATACACACACACACACGCATTAACACATGCGCACACACACACGCACAGTCTAACACGCATACAAACACACGCGCACACACACATCCGTGCACATACACACACTCACACATGCATACGCACGCGCACAACCAGTCTCACATACATACATATACACACACACACACACACACACTCGCATACACACACGCACATGCGCACACATGCACACACACATGCACACACACACACACACTCGCATGAACACATGCACATGCGCACACACACACACACACATGAACACACACACACACACACACACTCGCATGAACACATGCACACACACACACGCACAGTCTAACACGCATACAAACACACACACACACACACACACACACACACACACACACACACGTGCACATACACACACACATGCATACGCACGCGGACACAACCAGTCTCACGTATACACACACACACATACTCGCATACACACACACACATGCGCACACACACACACACACACACATGCACACACAGTCTCACACACACACACGTGTGCACATACACACACACATGCATATGCACGCGCACAACCAGTCTCACGTATACACACACACACACACTCACATACACACACGCACATACGCACACACACAGACACACACACACAGTCTCACACACACACACAAATGCAAACAGTCTCACACACACACACACACACACACACACACACACACACATACGCATGAACACATGCACACACACACACGCACAGTCTAACACGCATACAAACACACGCGCACACACACAGTCACACATGCATATGCACGCGCACAACCAGTCTCACGTATACACACACACACACTCGCATACACACACGCACATGCGCACACACACACACACACATGCACACACAGCCTCACACACATACACAGACAGAAAGATAACACATCTAATTCCACAGTTTCAGGCAACATACACAAATGACAAAATCCAGCAAGATGTTTCCGCAGCCAGTGAAGTGATGCATTTGAACCAAACTCCTGTTATTCACCACAAAACAAAGACCCCAGCTGTAATCAGAAACATATTGATGCATATACAGTATAGTATTATCTTTGAATATATCATAGCATTCTTGTAGTATGCTGTAATACATTACAGTACATTAAAACAGATGCCAGTGATCCTGTTCTTAGCTGACAGGAGTGGTACCCGGAGGGGCCTTCTGCTGCTGTAGCCCATTCACCTCAATGTTCGACGTGTTGTATGTTCAGACATGCTTTTCTGCGTAGCACTGTTGTCACGTGTGGTTATTTGGGTTACTGTCGCCTTCCCGTCAGCTTGGACCAGTCTGGCCATTCTCCTCTGACCCTCTGTCATTAACAAGGTGTTTTCGCCCACAGAACTGCTGTTCGCTGGATGCTTTTTGTCTTTCGCGCCATTCTATATACACTCTAGAGACTGCTGCTCGTGAAAATCCCAGGAGATCAGCACTTTCTGACATACTCAAACCACCCCGTCTGGCACCAACGATCATCCCGCGGTCAAAGTCACTTAAATCAGATTTCCTACCCCTTCTGATGTTTGGTCTGAACAGCAACTGAACCTCTTGACTATGTCTTTCGTCATTTTCGTGAGGAAAAAAAAAACATTTTATAATACCTGCAAAATGTCTGTATTGAGAAAGGACCAGATACAGCAAAGATTTTTAAGTCTAAAGTCTTTTAAGTCTTCTAGTTTACAAAGCATTTATGTAAGATGGTTTATTGTTTCAATAATGAGTAAATGTGTACAATTGACAGACATTTACAGTATTATCGTCTACACACATTTAAAGATAAAGAACACCAACTTAGCTGGACTGGGTCATTCAGTGCTTTCACCTCACGCTAGCTAGAAAACCACTGCATTATTCACCAAAACTGAGGACAAGACAGGCCTCTGCTGCCCCCAGAACTCATTCCATCACCTTTGTTATATAAGGAATTAAAATGGATTTTTGACTTGCCTAAAGTGCAGGCATTGATTAAATATTATTGGAGCGACGTAGGGGCAGGCTGCTATCAAATCAACTGACGATGAAACAAGGAAAGGCAGACGTCACCCCATGGAGTCCTGAGCACCATTAGACACTGAGGAAGACCCAATATTCCCGGATACAGCTTAACATCCCTTGTCAGTTAACACAAAATGACACATCTCATTTGAGAAAGGAAGTTTCTTGCAAATGCAACAGTTGGTTTGATGGATCACCCTTGCACAGTTACAGTTCACATTGCAAATATGACATGGTGTTTACCCTCCACTGAGAAAAAGTGCTTTTGGTAACATTGCCTGTTAATAATACATTTCATATTCTATTATAATGGATGATAATTTCCAGAACAAAAAGAGAATGAAAGACACTGTATTGCAATGTCAATACCAAGTCTTCCATCTGCTGCCCTCTACCCTGTGCAAGCCGGGAAGAGCGACACACACGTGGTCCATGCTTATGGTCCGTCCCTAAAGGCACAAAGTTGATTTCACCGGGGCATTGTACATAAAGAAGAGGTTCACAATACAAACGTACAAACGCTACACTGATGCATTCTGGGGATGTCTGTGGCAGAATGCAGGATGTCCCTGAAATCCAGGCACCTGGGCAGTGCTTCAGGGCAGAGCTGCAACCTGAGACAGCACAGTGGCCGAAGCCGGGAAACAAAGCAAACGTGACCGAGAGGTCGGCTGCTGGCAAGCACATTGCACTGGCAGGTGGGGTGGGAGGATTCTTATTTCGTTGGTGAAGAAAGCGGGAAGCGTGAGCTCCAGCTCTGCGCACGCTCTGTGCGCAGCTGCACTCAGCCTCCGGGCTCTTCCCAAGTGTCCAAAGTTCATCTGCCGTTGATGTGGTGGCGTCAACAGTCAGGGGCACCACCGCTGTGAAAGGACCAAAACAAAGTGCAGCAGGTAGCGGGTGGCTGAGAACCAATGAGCAGAAAGGGGCATAGACGGAGGGAGGGGCTGAACTCCACAGCCACACCCACACATCAAAAAGGACACTAATCTGACTCTGTTTACCTTGCACTTTCACAGCTTATATTTTACACACCTCCTTACTTTTGTTTGTTTCATATACTTTCCATTCAGTATTAAAAAAAAAAAACTGAATCACAACACACAAACACAACAGAATCACAGCGATGCCGGGGTCCGTGCCACCCAAATCAATTGAACAGAAAGAAAAGGATAGTGACAGACCGAATTATCATAAGAACATAAGAACATATGATGACGAGAACAGGCCATTCGGCCCAACTAAGCTCGCCATTTCTTAATTAAAGAGTATCCAAAACTGCATCAAGTCTAGACTTGAACACAGCAAGAGTCTCTGCCTCAACTACATGACCTGGCAACCTATTCCATGTATTGATAACTCTTTGTGTAAAATAATATTTCCTTATATCAGTGCGGAACTTACTCTTAACTAGTTTCCATTTATGTCCTCTTGTTTTACAGACTGAACTCACCCTCACATCTATTATAGTTAACCTTATTGAGTCCTTTTATAAATTTAAAAACCTCAATTAAATCACCTCTAAGCCTCCTCTCGCTTAGTCTAAATAGGTTAAGTAAGGACTCATCTGCCAGGTATCTGCCCACTTTTGGATGCTGTTTAGGTCTTCCTGTATTACCTTAGTTGATTCTATACTGTTGGCTAGGCCCCCTAGTTTTGTCTCATCTGCAAACTTTACTATTTTACTTCTAACCTCTGCATCAAGATCATTTATGTATATAAGAAATAGCAAAGGCCCCAACACCGATCCCTGCGGGGCTCCACTTCGTACAGGACCCTGCTCTGATACAATTCCTCCCACAGTTACAGTCTGCTTTCTATTAGACAGCCAACTTCGAACCCACTCGGTGATAGCTCCTGTAATTCCCGCAGATGTCATTTTCAATATGAGTCTCTCATGCGGAACTTTGTCAAATGCCTTTTGAAAGTCCAAATAGATAGAAAATCCGATCAACCGGCAACTCTCGCACAGTTTTGGCCACATTTTGTCCCCTAACTGAAAAACGCTTTCCCTAAATAAGGATTTACTGCCGAGACAGAATTACCAGCTAAAAAGTGCTAAAAGCACCGAGGTGGCTCAGAACAGTCAAAGGCAGAAATCAAGCGCAAGAAATGCACTTAGCCTAATACAATAAAACTACGTTTGCAGTTCAGCAGACGCGCTAACACAACCAGAATCAGAATATCCTAAAATCTGACGCTGAAAAATAGTAGAAAAAGGTAAAAAAAAAAAAAAAAAAAAGTGAGCCGGCTAGTTAGCTAAACTACCCCAATAGCTAGCTTAAGTGTGCTGCTTAATTATTTAAAGATTTGCTCCTGCTCGGATAGAGGCGAATTAGCTGCGATGGAGGAAAAAAATTGGAAAATTCCCTCTCTGTCCCCTAATG
>NC_050589.1:5000-31604 GCF_013368585.1 Megalops cyprinoides | reverse complement strand
TAAAGTGTAGAAGTTAATGGAAAAAAAAAAGTTGTAGAAAAGCGCCATCTGGTGGAGAAAATACGGAGATGCACCATTCATATTTCAAAGGGGATTTTAAAAGCGAAATGACTCCAATTTTTTTTAAACGTTTAAAAACGTTTATTTGAGAGTTTGTGTGTGTCTGTCTGGGCGATTGTGTGTCTTCAAACATACACATTTAAATTAAAACAGCACGATAAAACTGAAAAAATATGAATATGCGCCATTTATTGGAGCTAGACCATTCATATTTTAATAAGGGGTTTAAAAGTCAAAATGTCTGCAATTTTTTAAATGATTTAAAATTCTGTTGGGATTGTGTGTGTGTTTGTGTGCTTCTGCGTCTGTTTGTGCGTTTTAAAGTTTAAATGTGTACTCATTTAAAGTGTAAAAGTTAATGGAAAAAAAAAGTTGTACCATCGCCATCTGGTGGACAAAATACGGAGCTACACCATTCATATTTTAATGGTGATTTCAAAGGCAAAATGACTGAGCCAGTTGTACCATCGCCATCTGGTGGACAAAATACGGAGCTACACCATTAATATTTTAAAGGTGATTTGAAAGGCAAAATGACTGCAATTTTCTAAATGTTTAAAACACGTTCATGTGAGAGTGTGTGTGTGTGTGTGAGTGTGCGTGTATTGTTGTGTTTCAAAATGTACTGATTTTAAGTGTGAAACTTGATAACGTTTAAAAATGTGCAGGCATTTTGCCTTGAAAATCCCCTTTCAAATATGAAAGGTGTAGCTTTATATTTTGTCCAGCAGATGGCGCAAATTGACAGTTTTTATCACTTTAGACACGTTTTACACTTAAAGTAGGTACACTTTAAAAACTGTGCAATCACAAAGACACACACACAGGAAAAACGCGCGCACACACACACACACACACACACAGGAAAAACGCGCACACACACACATGCACACACACACACACAATTATTTTTAAACGTTTAAAAATTTGCAGTCATTTCGCCTTGAAAATCCCCTTTCAAATATGAATGGTGTAGCTTTATATTTTGTCCAGCAGATGGCGCAAATTGACGGTTTTTACCGTTTTATTACATTTTACTCCTTAAATGAATACACTTTAAAACACGAAAACATACACAGACAGAGGCTCACTCACACTCACACACACACACACACACACGCATTAACACATGCGCACACACACACGCACAGTCTAACACGCATACAAACACACGCGCACACACACACACGCATTAACACATGCGCACACACACACGCACAGTCTAACACGCATACAAACACACGCGCACACACACACATCCCTGCACATACACACACTCACACATGCATACGCACGCGCACAACCAGTCTCACATACATACACACACACACACACACACTCGCATACACACACGCACATGCGCACACACACACACACATGCACACACACACACACACTCGCATACACACACGCACATGCGCACACAAACACACACACATGCACACACACACACACACACACACACACACGCATTAACACATGCGCACACACACACGCACAGTCTAACACGCATACAAACACACATACACACACACACACATGCGTGCACATACACACACACATGCATACGCACGCGGACACAACCAGTCTCACATACATACACACACACACACACACTCGCATACACACACGCACATGCGCACACACACACACACACATGCACACACACACACACACTCGCATGAACACATGCACACACACACACGCACAGTCTAACACGCATACAAACACACATACACACACACACACATGCGTGCACATACACACACACATGCATACGCACGCGGACACAACCAGTCTCACGTATACACACACACATACTCGCATACACACACACACACATGCACACACAGTCTCACACACACACACACACGCGTGCACATACACACACACATGCATACACACGCGCACAACCAGTCTCACGTATACACACACACATACACTCACTTACACACACGCACATAGGCACACACACACACACACACAAATGCACACACAGTCTCACACACACACACACACACACACACATACGCATGAACACATGCACACACACACACGCACAGTCTAACACGCATATAAACACACGCGCACACACACAGTCACACATGCATATGCACGCGCACAACCAGTCTCACGTATACACACACACACACTCGCATACACACACGCACATGCGCACACACACACACACATGCACACACAGCCTCACACACATACACAGACAGAAAGAGAACACATCTAATTCCACAGTTTCAGGCAACATACACAAATGACAAAATCCAGCAAGATGTTTCCGCAGCCAGTGAAGTGATGCATTTGAACCAAACTCCTGTTATTCACCACAAAACAAAGACCCCAGCTGTAATCAGAAACATATTGATGCATATACAGTATAGTATTATCTTTGAATATATCATAGCATTCTTGTAGTATGCTGTAATACATTACAGTACATTAAAACAGATGCCAGTGATCCTGTTCTTAGCTGACAGGAGTGGTACCCGGAGGGGCCTTCTGCTGCTGTAGCCCATTCACCTCAATGTTCGACGTGTTGTATGTTCAGACATGCTTTTCTGCGTAGCACTGTTGTCACGTGTGGTTATTTGGGTTACTGTCGCCTTCCTGTCAGCTTGGACCAGTCTGGCCATTCTCCTCTGACCTCTGTCATTAACAAGGTGTTTTCGCCCACAGAACTGCTGTTCGCTGGATGCTTTTTGTCTTTCGCACCATTCTATATACACTCTAGAGACTGCTGCTCGTGAAAATCCCAGGAGATCAGCACTTTCTGACATACTCAAACCACCCCGTCTGGCACCAACGATCATCCCGCGGTCAAAGTCACTTAAATCAGATTTCCTACCCCTTCTGATGTTTGGTCTGAACAGCAACTGAACCTCTTGACTATGTCTTTCGTCATTTTCGTGAGGAAAAAAAAACATTTTATAATACCTGCAAAATGTCTGTATTGAGAAAGGACCAGATACAGCAAAGATTTTTAAGTCTAAAGTCTTTTAAGTCTTCTAGTTTACAAAGCATTTATGTAAGATGGTTTATTGTTTCAATAATGAGTAAATGTGTACAATTGACAGACATTTACAGTATTATCGTCTACACACATTTAAAGATAAAGAACACCAACTTAGCTGGACTGGGTCATTCAGTGCTTTCACCTCACGCTAGCTAGGAAACCACTGCATTATTCACCAAAACTGAGGACAAGACAGGCCTCTGCTGCCCCCAGAACTCATTCCATCACCTTTGTTATATAAGGAATTAAAATGGATTTTTGACTTGCCTAAAGTGCAGGCATTGATTAAATATTATTGGAGCGACGTAGGGGCAGGCTGCTATCAAATCAACTGACGATGAAACAAGGAAAGGCAGACGTCACCCCATGGAGTCCTGAGCACCATTAGACACTGAGGAAGACCCAATATTCCTGCATACAGCTTAACATCCCTTGTCAGTTAACACAAAATGACACATCTCATTTGAGAAAGGAAGTTTCTTGCAAATGCAACAGTTGGTTTGATGGATCACCCTTGCACAGTTACAGTTCACATTGCAAATATGACATGGAGTTTACCCTCCACTGAGAAAAAGTGCTTTTGGTAACATTGCCTGTTAATAATACATTTCATATTCTATTATAATGGATGATAATTTCCAGAACAAAAAGAGAATGAAAGACACTGTATTGCAATGTCAATACCAAGTCTTCCATCTGCTGCCCTCTACCCTGTGCAAGCTGGGAAGAGCGACACACACGTGGTCCATGCTTATGGTCCGTCCCTAAAGGCACAAAGTTGATTTCACCGGGGCATTGTACATAAAGAAGAGGTTCACAATACAAACGTACAAACGCTACACTGATGCATTCTGGGGATGTCTGTGGCAGAATGCAGGATGTCCCTGAAATCCAGGCACCTGGGCAGTGCTTCAGGGCAGAGCTGCAACCTGAGACAGCACAGTGGCCGAAGCCGGGAAACAAAGCAAACGTGACCGAGAGGTCGGCTGCTGGCAGGCACATTTGACTGGCAGGTGGGGTGGGAGGATTCTTATTTCGTTGGTGAAGAAAGCGGGAAGCGTGAGCTCCAGCTCTGCGCACGCTCTGTGCGCAGCTGCACTCAGCCTCCGGGCTCTTCCCAAGTGTCCAAAGTTCATCTGCCGTTGATGTGGTGGCGTCAACAGTCAGGGGCACCACCGCTGTGAAAGGACCAAAACAAAGTGCAGCAGGTAGCGGGTGGCTGAGAACCAATGAGCAGAAAGGGGCATAGACGGAGGGAGGGGCTGAACTCCACAGCCACACCCACACATCAAAAAGGACACTAATCTGACTCTGTTTACCTTGCACTTTCACAGCTTATATTTTACACACCTCCTTACTTTTGTTTGTTTCATATACTTTCCATTCAGTATTTAAAAAAAAACAGAATCACAACACACAAACACAACAGAATCACAGCGATGCCGGGGTCCGTGCCACCCAAATCAATTGAACAGAAAGAAAAGGATAGTGACAGACCGAATTATCATAAGAACATAAGAACATATGATGACGAGAACAGGCCATTCGGCCCAACTAAGCTCGCCATTTCTTAATTAAAGAGTATCCAAAACTGCATCAAGTCTAGACTTGAACACAGCAAGGGTCTCTGCCTCAACTACATGACCTGGCAACCTATTCCATGTATTGATAACTCTTTGTGTAAAATAATATTTCCTTACATCAGTGCGGAACTTACTCTTAACTAGTTTCCATTTATGTCCTCTTGTTTTACAGACTGAACTCACCCTAAAGAATCTATTATAGTTAACCTTGTTGATTCCTTTTATAAATTTAAATACCTCAATTAAATCAGCCCTAAGCCTCCTCTCGCTTAGTCTTAATAGGTTAAGTAACTTGAGTCTTTCCTCATAGCTTTTATATTTCATGCCAGGAACTAATTTAGTTGCCCTTCTTTGAACCTTTTCTAGAGCTGCAGTATCTTTTTTATAGTGCGGTGCCCAGAACTGCACACAGTATTCCAGGTGCGGTCTGACTAAGGCATTTTATAATTTCAATATAACCTCTTTAGATTTATACTCAATACTTTTGCCTATATATCCCAGCATCCTGTTGGCCTTTTTTACTGCTACAGCACACTGCCTAGATCCTGTTAAGCTTGGGTCAACCATTACTCCCACGTCCTTTTCAAATTGAGCACATTCTAGTTTTTTTCCACCCATGAAGTAGTCTTGTCTAAGGTTCTTATTTCCCACATGCAAGACTACATTTATCTAAATTGAAAGTCATCTGCCAGGTATCTGCCCACTTTTGGATGCTGTTTAGGTCTTTCTGTATTACCTCAGTTGATTCTATACTGTTGGCTAGGCCCCCTAGTTTTGTGTCATCTGCAAATTTTACTATTTTACTTCTAACCTCTGCATCAAGATCATTTATGTATGTAAGAAATAGCAAAGGCCCCAACACCGATCCCTGTAGGACTCCACTTTGTACAGGACCCTGCTCTGATACAATTCCTCCCACAGTTACAGTCTGCTTTCTATTAGACAGCCAACTTCGAACCCACTCGGTGATAGCTCCTGTAATTCCCGCAGATGTCATTTTCAATATGAGTCTCTCGTGCGGAACTTTGTCAAATGCCTTTTGAAAGTCCAAATAGATAGAAAATCCGATCAACCGGCAACTCTCGCACAGTTTTGGCCACATTTTTCCCCTAACTGAAAACGCTTTCCCTAAATAAGGATTTACTGCCGAGACAGAATTACCAGCTAAAAAGTGCTAAAAGCACCGAGGTGGCTCAGAACAGTCAAAGTCAGAAATCAAGCGCAAGAAATGCCACTTAGCCTAATACAATAAAACTACGTTTACAGTTCAGCAGACGCGCTAACACAACCAGAATCAGAATATCCTAAAATCTGACGCTGAAAAATAGTAGAAAAAAAAAAAGCCGGCAGGTTAGCTAAACTACCCCAATAGCTAGCTAAAGTGTGCTGCTTAATTATTTAAAGATTTGCTCCTGAGAGGGCGAAAAATCACAAAAAAACCCTCCTCGGATAGAGGCGAATTAGCTGCGATGGAGGAAAAAAAAGTGGAAAATTCCCTCTCTGTCCCCAAATGCCAACAAAAGATTCAACTTTAAGAGCAGATCAGACCTACCTTATGTAATAGCTAGGTAAATAGCACCAATTTTTATTTTTATCCGATTGAATGTAATAGCACAGAAACCACTCCACAAACACAACACCAACAAACACAGCAGGGACTCGCTAGAGCAATCGAGCAAGACGCCCAATCGAGCCCTTAAACACTTCTTATAAGAAGGGGGACACTACAGTATAAAATCTTTTGTTCTGACCCAGGGACTTATTTTCAAACAATATGGACAGAAGAACTTGCTGTTCAGGGAATAGTTTGAGGAAAGAAAAAGAATCATCTGATAGTCAGTCCCTAACAGGACTAGCTTTCAAATTGTCAGACACCTGACAAACATGCACACATGAATGCATTCTTTTAACCCTTTCAACAGCACTGAGGAACACTTGTGTGAAGGTGTGAAGGGGTAAGAGAGGCAGTTTGGCATTTAGCCTTCGCAGGAGGGTAAGGTACACACACATTTCTGCATACTGTGAGTGGGCGATACAAACTATTCAGCTTCACAGCAAGCAGATAAGAGGAGCCTGTTTGTAAATACATTCCCCTGATCACCTGAGCCCACACAAATCCCCCAAATCCACACAGGCGTCTGAGGGGGGTGAAGAGTGGTCCTCTCTACAAAGACACAAGGCACTGAGGCTGAGAGAGAGAGAGGACAGACGAATCAAACGGCAACGTTGGCCTGGTTTGCAGTAGGCCTTAAACACACCTCAGCGGCAAATCTGTGTGTTATTCCTGAGGTATTCTAACAGTCAGTGGCGTCGTTAGGCCTGGGCATCCGAGGCTACAGCCTCGAAAGTTTCATGAATAGCCCCTGATTTCAATTTTTTTTTAACAGAAATAAGAATAATAAAAAAATAGCCCCGGATATATTCATCTGTCATTCCGATCATGCAGTAAAGCCCTGGACAATAATACGATATCGTTGATCAAAAAAGCAACACAGGTACGTTTTGAGTCCTCTGTGTGTCATTCAAGCAGCAGATCTACTTCACACTACTTGGCACGCGCGCATTTTCTGCACCTCTGTCAGCTCATCCGCGGCCTGAGGGGGCCAGGGATGCCGGCATTTTTCTTGGTGATAGTAGACATCCTTGTGCAGCTGGGTAGTGGACTTTTTAACAAATAGGCCCCAGTCCGTCAGAATCCACAACATCTCATCCACATCCTCCATCTCATCCTCCCCCATCATGGGGCCCTCCTCCTATGGGATACGCCAGCACTGTCAGTCCAACAGTGGGCCTCTAAAAACAACCGCTCAGTGGTGAGCGCCCAGCCAACAGCACCACCGCAGAGGAATCGAGGTGCACGGGCCCGGTAAATGCAGTCACACGCACGTACACTGACTATGCTAAAAGGGAGAGAAGGGCCCTGAAGTCTTGACCTCCGCAGTCGTACACAGAAAATGGCTGGTGGCATTGGTGTAATCTGACTGCTCGATCATACCCTACAGGAAAAGAATCATGTCATGTGTGTCCTCAGATGCCTTATTCAGCCCAGCAACCCTGGCCTCTCATCCCCGTCCCCATGACTGGTGGAAATTTTGCATACATTATGTTAGCTATACAATCAAATTGTTCTGCAAATTTCAGTCACAACCCACAGCCTTATTGCACTCATCCTTTTACATTTACTTTCATTTATTTGACAGACACTGTCATCCAAAGTGACTTACAGGTGAGGCAGAGCACAACAAAAGCAAAAAAACCATAAGGAGTCAACAATAGTAAAAGAACTGCCTGACCAGTTCTCAATGGCTGGCCAGACAAGGTACCAGCTAGCTGGTAGGGATAACCAGTGCCTTAAAGCATTCCATTACATTTTTCATCATTTCATCATCAGCTGCTCGGGTGAGAGCGGAAGAGCTGTGTCTTCTGAAGACAGAGAGGGACTCGGCAGAACGGGTGAAGTGTGGAAGTTCATTCCACCATCGGGGGAGAAAGTTCCGGATAGTGATTTTGCGCCACGATGTGACGGGACCACCAGACACCGTTCACTAGCAAAGCGCAGCGTAGGCTTGTAGTAGTGAGTCCAGGTAGCTAGGTGCAGCTTTTTTGCTCGTCCTGTACGCAAGCATCAAGGCCTTGAACACGATGCGGGCAGCTACAGGGAGCCCGTGGAGCAGGACAAAGAGAGGTGTAACATCAGCCCTCTTTGGTTGTGCAACCCACTATGGCTAGGTACACGTCTAGGTTCTACGCAGGAGGAAAAGACTTGACCCCGTGTTTAAAGTATTAGGTGTTATTTTTTATTTATTTTACCCGAATAGTCAATTGTGAAATGTTATGAGGCATGTAGATATCAATGTATGACATTGGACTGTGTCAATTTAGGTTTAAAATAAAATGAAATGGATTAGATGAAACAAAACAAATCCTATTCCAAATCAAACAGGTACAATACAAAACTACTAAGATACAGAATATGAATGATTAAAATAATAATGCATTGGGAAGTAACTGGGTGCACCCTTACAAACAAACAGTGTGAGTATACAAGTATAAGTGTGTGTGTGTGTATGAGTCTGTGTCTGCATTTTAATGTGTACTCATTTAAAGTGTAAAAGTTAATGGGAAAAAAAAAAGTTGTACAAAAGCGCCATCTGGTTGAGAAAATACTGAGGTGCACGATTCATATTTCAAAGGGAATTTTAAAAGCGAGATGACTCCAAATTTTTTTAAAGGTTTAAAAACGTCTATTTGAGTGTTTGTGTGTGTCTGTCTGGGCGATTGTGTGTTTTCAAATATACACATTTAAATTAAAACAGCACGATAAAACTGAAAAAATATGAATATGCGCCATTTATTGGAGCTAGACCATTCATATTTTAATGGGGTTTTAAAAGTCAAAATGTCTGCAATTTTTTAAATGTTTTAAAATTCTGTTGGGATTGTGTGTGTGTTTGTGTGCTTCTGCGTCTGTTTGTGCGTTTTAAAGTGCTGTCAAAATGTAAAATTTGATGAAACTGAAAAACCTGTAAATGCGCGCCATCTGGTGGACAAAATGCGGAGCTACACCATTCATATTTTAATGGTGATTTGAAAGGCAAAATGACTGCAATTTTCTAAATGTTTAAAACACGTTCATGTGAGTGTGTGTGTGTGTGTGTGCGCGCGTATTGTTGTGTTTCAAAATGTACTGATTTTAAGTGTGAAACTTGATACTTGACAAAAATTTGCAGTCACTTCGCCTTGAAAATCCCCTTTCAAATATGAATGGTGTAACGTTATATTTTGTCCAGCAGATGGCGCAAATTTACAGTTTTAACCGTTTTATTACATTTTACACTTTAAGTAAGAACACTTTAAAAACTGCGCAATCACAAAGACACACACACAGGAAAAACGCACACACACACACACACACACACACACACACACACACACACACAACACCAGATGGCGCAAATTTACAGTTTTTATAACTTTAGTCACGTTTTACACTTTAGGTATGTACACTTTAAAAACTGCGCAATCACAAAGACACACACACAGAAAAAACGCACACACACACATACACACACACACACACACACACACACACACACACACACAATTATTTTTAAAGGTTTAAAAATTTGCAGTCATTTTGCCTTGAAAATCCCCTTTCAAATATGAATGGTGTAGCTTTATATTTTGTCCACTAGATGGCGCAAATTTACAGTTTTAACCGTTTTATTACATTTTACTCCTTAAATGAATACACTTTAAAACACAAAAACATACACAGACAGAGGCTCACTCACACACACACACACACAATTATTTTTAAACGTTTAAAAATTTGCAGTCATTTTGCCTTGAAAATCCCCTTTCAAATATGAATGGTGTAGCTTTACATTTTTTCCAGCAGATGGCGCAAATTTACAGTTTTAACCGTTTTATTACATTTTACACTTTAAGTAAGAACACTTTAAAAACTGCGCAATCACAAAGACACACACACAGGAAAAACGCACACACACACACACACACGCACACACTAAGGCTAAGGCTGAAAGTGCAATTGCAAAAAGAGTCAAGGTGAGGTTAAAACCCGCAATTCCCAAGCGGCAGCACCAACGTTTACTCACTGAGCCGCCAGAGCGCTTGGTGTAGCTGCTACCCCAATATTGTTAAGGCTACTGTTTGAAAGGCCAATTGCAAAAAAGGGTCAAGGTGAGGCTAGAACCCGCAATTTCCCGAGTGGCAACACCAGCGTTGACTTACAGAACTCCCATTATAAAAAATGTCCATGTCAAAAATTGAAGTCCCATATGGGCTTCTGGGAAAAATATCATGCCAGACTGTGGGGGGAGCATGTTTCAGACCATTTGGAATCAAATGGTACCCCCTTTGCATGACATGTTAGATTGCCCCATACATTGGTTTTTGGTGAATAACTTTTCATAGGCTTGGTTTTTTTGTTTGTTGTCTTGGTTTGTCTGCTGTTTTTCTGGTTTTGATTGTTTTATGTTTTAAGTTATCCCAATGCCTGTTTATTGAATGTGTTATACTCCTTCCGTAAGGGTTTTGCTTTTTTTTAGAAAAAGAATTTTTTATTTTATCAATCTCTTTTTCAGGGTTCCAGGATGCCTGTTTCTAAAGGTAAGGTTTAATTGTTTTGTCCAAATCTTATTTTTTAAGTATCTTATCTCTGGGCGAGTTATTTTCAATTTTTTTTTAGAGTTTTAGCGAAGGTTAAGAAGACCATTTTTGCCATCTGGTATTTTTTAATTGTTCCATTTTGTCAGTATTTCATAAAAAGGATTATTCTAACTTGTCATATCCTCTTCCGTCCATCTTCCGGAACCCAGGGAACGCGATGGTTTAGGGGTGGTGAGTTTTTGAATAAGCCCAAATAAAGGTTTTTTGGCTGGTCAAATTCACGTGTGTAGTGCACAATGGTCTGGTGCGTGAGTGGTGCTAGCCACCGGTAGAAGACTGGGCCACCATTTAAGGTCTGTAGGCCCCAGACCACCTTCCCTGCGTGCTGTCCAAGTGGACCCAGGGGGGCTGGATACTTACCTTGCTCTACCCAAGCGATCTTTGTTAACACCGCAAGGTCACCCAACCCCTCGAGTAGAGCCTGCGAAAGGGTCTCTGGAGGTATAGAACGCCCCCCACAATCTTGGGCCAGGAGGGTGCAAGGGCCCATTATCCACCAACCCAAGCTAAAAAGCAAGGGCACAACTGGCAATAGAGCCCCTAGTAAGACAGAAGGAAGGAAAGGAGAAGAGCTATGCTCCACCATGCTATGCAACATTACACCCAAGTGCCCCCATAATCTTGGGCCAGGGAGGGTGCAGGGGCCCATTTTCCACCAGCCCAAGCCAAAGGCAAGGACATGATTAGAGATCGAATCCCCAATCAGAAAGCAAGCATTTCCTCATGAGAGGAAACAAATTCTAACCCAAAGCATGGACCAACTGGGGCACCCCTATAGTCACCATAGTGCACCACTCTGCGGTGGGAAACTTTTGAACAAAGAAATGCACTTTGGGATATCAACATGGAATAATGAGCTGAAAATTTGAATAAGGACCTTATTGAAACTTTGAAGATCAATATCTCGGGAACGATTAAAGATAAAAACGTACGGTTTTTTGCATTTGAAAGTATAATTACTCCTCTCGAAGACAATATCGTTTTGGAGCAAAGGACAAAAAAAGCCAACCATCCTCGGGAAGTACGTACCGAACCTGGGTCCCAGGCTCTGGTCCGTTCCCTGGCTGGATGACAGCTCAGGAGGAGATGGAGTGGGTACTCTATTCCTCCCATGGCTGTTTCTGTCTCTGTCTGATTAACCTGGTCGGCGGTGGGACTCTTACGGCTGTTCCAGGGGGAAACACACCAGAGAGAAGGCCCCACAGAAGAGACCCTTTCACAGGCTCTACTCAAGGGGTTGGGTAACCTTGCGGTGTTAACAAAGATCGCTTGGGTAGAGCAAGGTAAGTATCCAGCCCCCCTGGGTCCTCTTGGACAGCACGCAGGGAAGGTGGTCTGGGGCCTACAGACCTTAAATGGTGGCCCAGTCTTCTACCGGTGGCTAGCACCACTCACGCACCAGACCATTGTGCACTACACACGTGAATTTGACCAGCCAAAAAACTTTTATTTGGGCTTATTCAAAAACTCGCCACCCCGAAACCATCGCGTTCCCTGGGATCCGGAGGATGGACGGAAGAGGATATGACAAGTTAGAATAAACCTTTAAGTTAAGGCTATGGTTTGAAAGGCCAATCGCAAAAAGAGTCAAGGAGGGGCTAGAACTCGCAATTTCCCGAGTGGCGACACCAGCATTTGCTCACTGAGCCACCAGAGCGCTTGGTGTAGCTGCTCATCCATCATAGCTAAGGCTACCATTTGAAAGGCCAATTACAAAAAGGGTCAAGGTGAGTTTCAAACCAACAGTTCCTCAACTGGTAGCTGCAACTTTTAACCACCGAGCCACAGGAGCACTGATTCCACCTGCTCGCCCATCATAGTTAAGGCTACAATCTGAAAGGCCAATTGTAAAAAGAGTCAAGGTGAGGATTGAACCCAGACTTTCCTGAGTGGCAGCCATAGCTTTTACCCACTGAGCCGCTGGAGCTCTGAGTTATCCGCTATAGTTAAGGCTAGTTAAGGCTGATTTCAATAATGCATTCATTGTACTCAAGTCTGCCATTGTGGGCACTGATGAGAATGTGTTCTGGACACGGCTTGGACCCTGGTCTCTTGGTGAGCGTCATTCAAATGGTAAAGCTACGATTTGAAAGTCCAACTGGAAAAAGTATCCATGAGAAGCTCTGTCTAAATGGGTCATGAACCCACGTGCTGCTGAGGGAGAAACTCCAGCATTAACCCACTGAACCGCTCCAGAAGTCTGGTTTCATGGTTAGCTCTGAATTGGGAAATTGTGGGTTTGATTCCAACCCATCCTATCATTTTCTTTTGCAGAGATCATTGTAGATGTTGACATAGAGGAAGGAAGTAGGACTCAGAAATTCACGTGGTTCTCAGGTGGTGCAGAGATCATTGATGATCAGGTGAAAGGTGGACTCGTGGATTACAGCTGGGGTCTTTGTTTTGTGGTGAATAACAGGAGTTTGGTTCAAATGCATAACTTCACCGGCTGCGGAAACATCTTGCTGGATTTTGTCATTTGTGTATGGTGCCTGAAACTGGAATTAGATGTGTTCTCTTTCTGTCAGTGTATGTGTGTGAGACTGTGTGTGTGTGTGTGCGCGAGTGCGTGTGTGTATGCGAGTGTGTGTGTGTGTTTACGTGAGACTGGTTGTGCGCATGCGTATGCATGTGTGAGTGTGTGTGTGCACGTGTGTTTGTATGCGTGTTAGACTGTGCGTGTGTGTGTGTGCTTGTGTTCATGCGTGTGTGTGTGTGCGCATGTGTTCATGCGTGTGTGTGTGTGTGTGTGAGTGAGCCTCTCTCTGTGTATGTTTTTGTGTTTTAAAGTGTATTCATTTAAGGGGTAAAATGTATATGACAAAATATAAAGCTACATCATATTTGAAAGGGGATTTTCAAGGCAAAATGCCTGCAAATTTTTAAACGTTTAAAAATAGTGTGTGTGTGTGTGTGCGCATGTGCGTGTGTGTATGCGACTGTGTGTGTGTGTGTATGTGTATGTGTGTGTGTGCGTTTTTCCTGTGTGTGTGTCTTTGTGATTGTGCAGTTTTTAAAGTGTACATACCTAAAGTGTAAAACGTGACTAAAGTGATAAAAACTGTCAATTTGCGCCATCTGCTGGACAAAATATAAAGCTACACCTTTAATATTTGAAAGGGGATTTTCAAGGCAAAATGCCTGCACATTTTTAAACGTTATCAAGTTTCACACTTAAAATCAGTACATTTTGAAACACAACAATACACGCACACTCACACACACACACACACTCTCACATGAACGTGTTTTAAACATTTAGAAAATTGCAGTCATTTTGCCTTTCAAATCACCATTAAAATATGAATGGTCTAGCTCCAATAAATGGCGCATATTCATATTTTTTCAGTTTATTATTAAGTATATTTGAAAACACTCAATCGCCCAGACAGACACACACAAACTCTCAAATAAACGTTTTTAAACGTTTCAAAAAAATGGGAGTCATCTCGCTTTTAAAATCCCCTTTGAAATATGAATGGTGCATCTCCGTATTTTCTCCACCAGATGGCGCTTTTGTACAACTTTTTTTTTTCCATTAACTTTTACACTTTAAATGAGTACACATTAAAATGCAGACACAGACTCATACACACTCACACTTATACTTGTATACTCACACTATTTGTTTGTAAGGGTGCACCCAGTTACTTCCCAATGCATTATTATTTTAATCATTCATATTCTGTATCTTAGTAGTTTTGTATTGTACCTGTTTGATTTGGAATAGGATTTGTTTTGTTTCATCTAATCCATTTCATTTTATTTTAAACCTAAATTGACACAGTCCAATGTCATACATTGATATCTTCATGCCTCATAACATTTCACAATTGACTATTTGGGTAAAATAAGTAAAAAATAACACCTAATACTTTAAACACGGGGTCAAGTCTTTTCCTCCTGCGTAGAACCTAGACGTGTACCTAGCCATAGTGGGTTGCACAACCAAAGAGGGCTGATGTTACACCTGTCTTTGTCCTGCTCCACTGGCTCCCTGTAGCTGCCCGCATCGTGTTCAAGGCCTTGATGCTTGCGTACAGGACGAGCAAAAAAGCTGCACCTAGCTACCTGGACTCACTACTACAAGCCTACGCTGCGCTTTGCTAGTGAACGGCGTCTGGTGGTCCCGTCGCATCGTGGCGCAAAATCACTATCCGGAACTTTCTCCCCCGATGGTGGAATGAACTTCCACACTTCACCCGTTCTGCCGAGTCCCTCTCTGTCTTCGGAAGACACAACTCTTCCGCTCTCACCCGAGCAGCTGAAAAACTACCACCTAAAAGGATTTCTCATGTCTCGGAATTATGAAAAATGTAATGGAATGCTTTAAGGCGCTGGTTATCTCTACCAGCTAGCTGGTACCTTGTCTGGCCAGCCATTGAGAACTGGTCAGGCAGTTCTTTTACTATTGTTGACTCCTTATGGTTTTTTTGCTTTTGTTGTGCTCTGCCTCACCTGTAAGTCACTTTGGATGACAGCGTCTGCCAAATAAATAAAAGTAAATGTAAAAGGATGAGTGCAATAAGGCTGTGGGTTGTGACTGAAATTTGCAGAACAATTTGATTGTATAGCTAACATAATGTATGCAAAATTTCCACCAGTCATGGGGACGGGGATGAGAGGCCAGGGTTGCTGGGCTGAATGAGGCATCTGAGGACACACATGACATGATTCATTTCCTGTAGGATATGATCGAGCAGTCAGATTACACCAATGCCACCAGCCATTTTCTGTGTACGACTGCGTAGGTCAAGACTTCAGGGCCCTTCTCTCCCTCTTAGCATAGTCAGTGTACGTGCGTGTGACTGCATTTACCGGGCCCGTGCACCTCGATTCCTCTGCGGTGGTGCTGTTGGCTGGGCGCTCACCACTGAGCGGTTGTTTTTAGAGGCCCACCGTTGGACTGACGGTGCTGGCGTATCCCATAGGAGGAGGGCCCTATGATGGGGGAGGATGAGATGGAGGATGTGGATGAGATGTTGTGGATTCTGACAGACTGGGGCCTATTTGTTAAAAAGTCCACCACCTAGCTGCACAAGGATGTCTACTATCACCAAGAACAATGACGGCATCCCTGGCCCCCTCAGGCCGCGATTGAGCTGACAGAGGTGCAGAAAATGCGCGCGTGCCAAGTAGTGTGAAGTAGATCTGCTGCTTGAATGACACACAGAGGACTCAAAACGTACCTGTGTTGCGTTTTTGATCAACGATATCGTATTATTGTC
Source organism: Megalops cyprinoides (assembly GCF_013368585.1). NCBI lineage: Eukaryota > Metazoa > Chordata > Actinopteri > Elopiformes > Megalopidae > Megalops > Megalops cyprinoides. The sequence goes on along the minus strand of NC_050589.1, from coordinate 15,510 downwards.
CAAGGCTTTACTGCATGATCGGAATGACAGATGAATATATCCGGGGCTATTTTTTTTATTATTATTTCTGTTAAAAAAAAATTGAAATCAGGGGCTATTCATGAAACTTTCGAGGCTGTAGCCTCGGATGCCCAGGCCTAACGACACCACTGACTGTTAGAATACCTCAGGAATAACACACAGGTTTGCCGCTGAGGTGTGTTTAAGGCCTACTGCAAACCAGGCCAACGTTGCCGTTTGATTCGTCTGTCCTCTCTCTCTGTCAGCCTCGGTGCCTTGTGTCTTTGTAGAGAGGACCACTTTTCACCCCCCTCAGACGCCTGTGTGGATTTGGGGGGGTTGTGTGGGCTCAGGTGATCAGGGGAATGCATTTACAAACAGGCTCCTCTTATCTGCTTGCTGTGAAGCCGACTAGTTTGTATTGCCCACTCACAGTATGCAGAAATGTGTGTGTATCTCACCCTCCTGTGAAGGCTAAATGCCAAACTGCCTCTCTTACCCCTTTACACCTTCACACAAGTGTTCCTCAGTGCTGTTGAAAGGGTTAAAAGAATGCATTCATGTGTGCATGTTTGTCAGGTGTCTAAAAATTTGAAAGCTAGTCCTGTTAGGGACTGACTATCAGATGATTCTTTTTCTTTCCTCAAACTATTCCCTGAACTGCAAGTTCTTCTGTCCATATTGTTTGAAAATAAGTCCCTGGGTCAGAACAAAAGATTTTATACTGTAGTGTCCCCCTTCTTATAAGAAGTGTTTAAGGGCTCGATTGGGCGTCTTGCTCGATTGCTCGAGCTTGGACGAGTCCCTGCTGTGTTTGTTGGTGTTGTGTTTGTGGAGTGGTTTCTGTGCTATTACATTCAATCGGATAAAAATAAAAATTGGTGCTATTTACTGTTGGATTTTGTTCTAATTTTAAAAGTAAACGAACCGGACCAAAAGCGCGCTTGGAGAAAAAGCTTTATTCGGCGATGGAATCCGGCAGCATCTCTGCCTGCGAAGCTTTAACTCAGGGAACTGTTACCATGATCGGCCTTTTATACCATGAAACAAATGGCAACAAACAATAGGTTTTACACTGTTGCAGCATCAACCTATGTTCCCAATGCAAAGCGGGATCCTTTGATGCTGACCGCGTCTTTGTGTGGTGATGGTTGCCAATTGCCCACTCCCGGTTGTATGCTAGACTTGATGGCTGCTGCCTGCCTTAATCAATTGCTCTTGGCTCCAACTGTAGCGTGGCACCAAGGTGTGGAGCTTCCTTTGTAACTATGATAATAAGGCCATCAGGTTAACAGTTCTCTGATTCTGAACCATGTCTGGTCAGAAGTTAGAAGCACTATAATCTTACATTACCTAGCTATTACATAAGGTAGGTCTGATCTGCTCTTAAAGTTGAATCTTTTGTTGCCATTAGGGGACAGAGAGGGAATTTTCCACTTTTTTTCCTCCATCGCAGCTAATTCGCCTCTATCCGAGGAGGGTTTTTTTTGTGATTTTTCGCCCTCTCAGGATCAAATCTTTAAATAATTAAGCAGCACACTTTAGCTAGCTATTGGGGTAGTTTAGCTAACTAGCCGGCTCACTTTTTTACCTTTTTCTACTATTTTTCAGCGTCAGATTTTAGGATATTCTGATTCTGGTTGTGTTAGCGCGTCTGCTGAACTGTAAACATGGTTTTATTGTATTTAGGCTTAGTGGCATTTCTTGCGCTTGATTTCTGACTTTGACTGTTCTGAGCCACCTCGGTGCTTTTAGCACTTTTTTAGCTGGTAATTCTGTCTCGGCAGTAAATCCTTATTTAGGGAAAGCGTTTTCAGTTAGGGGACAAAATGTGGCCAAAACTGTGCGAGAGTTGCCGGTTGATCGGATTTTCTATCTATTTGGACTTTCAAAAGGCATTTGACAAAGTTCCACACGAGAGACTCAGATTGAAAATGAAATCTGCAGGAATTACAGGAGCTATCACCGAGTGGGTTCGAAGTTGGCTGTCTAATAGAAAGCAGACTGTAACTGTGGGAGGAATTGTATCAGAGCAGGGTCCTGTACAAAGTGGAGTCCCGCAGGGATCGGTGTTGGGGCCTTTACTATTTCTTACATACATAAATGATCTTGATGCAGAGGTTAGTAGTAAAATAGTAAAATTTGCAGATGACACAAAACTAGGGGGCCTAGCCAACAGTATAGAATCAACTAAGGTAATACAGAAAGACCTAAACAGCATCCAAAAGTGGGCAGATACCAGGCAGATGTCATTAAATTTAGATAAATGTAAAATCTTGCCTGTAGGAAATAAGAACCTTAAACAAGACTACTTCATGGGTGGAAAAAAAACTAGAATGTGCTCAATTTGAAAAGGACTTGGGAGTAATGGTTGACCCAAGCTTAACAGGATCTAGGCAGTGTGCTGTAGCAGTAAAAAAGGCCAACGAGATGCTGGGATATATAGCCAAAAGTATTGAGTATAAATCTAAAGAGGTTATATTGAAATTATAAAATGCCTTAGTCAGACCGCACCTGGAATACTGTGTGCAGTTCTGGGCACCGCACTATAAAAAAGATACCGAAGCTCTAGAAAAGGTTCAAAGAAGGGCAACTAAATTAGTTCCTGGCATGAAATATAAAAGCTATGAGGAAAGACTCAAGTTACTTAACCTATTAAGACTAAGCGAGAGGAGGCTCAGGGGTGATTTAATTGAAGTTTATAAAAGGAATCAATAAGGTTAAATATGATAGATTCTTTAGGGTGAGTTCAGTCTGTAAAACAAGAGGACATAAATGAAAACTAGTTAAGAGTAAGTTCGGCACTGATGTAAGGAAATATTAATTTACACAAAGAGTTATCAATACATGGAATAGGTTGCCAGGTCATGTAGTTGAGGCAGAGACCCTTGCTGTGTTCAAGTCTAGACTTGATGCAGTTTTGGATACTCTTTAATTAAGAAATGGCGAGCTTAGGTGGGCCGAATGGCTTGTTCTCGTCAACATATGTTCTTATGTTCTTATGATAATTCGGTCTGTCACTATCCTTTTCTTTCTGTTCAATTGATTTGTCTGGCACGGACCCCGGCATCGCTGCGATTCTGTTGTGTTTGTGTGTTGTGATTCTGTTTTTTTTTTTAATACTGAATGGAAAGTATATGAAACAAACAAAAGTAAGGAGGTGTGTAAAATATAAGCTGTGAAAGTGCAAGGTAAACAGAGTCAGATTACTGTCCTTTTTGATGTGTGGGTGTGGCTGTGTAGTTCAGTCCCTCCCTCCGTCTATGCCCCTTTTTGCTCATTGGTTCTCAGCCACCCGCTACCTGCTGCACTTTGTTTTGGTCCTTTCACAGCGGTGGTGCCCCTGACTGTTGACGCCACCACATCAAAGGCAGATGAACTTTGGACACTTGGGAAGAGCCGGGAGGCTGAGCGCAGCTGCGCACAGAGCGTGCGCAGAGCTGGAGCTCACGCTTCCCGCTTTCTTCACTAACGAAATAAGAATCCTCCCACCCCACCTGCCAGTGCAATGTGCTTGCCAACAGCCGACCTCTCGGTCACGTTTGCTTTGTTTCCCGGCTTCGGCCACTGTGCTGTCTCAGGTTGCAGCTCTGCCCTGAAGCACCGCCCAGGTGCCTGGATTTCAGGGACATCCTGCATTCTGCCACAGACATCCCCAGAATGCATCAGTGTAGCTTTTGTACGTTTGTATTGTGAACCTCTTCTTTATGTACAATGCCCTGGTGAAATCAACTTTGTGCCTTTAGGGACGGACCATAAGCATGGACCACGTGTGTGTCGCTCTTCCCAGCTTGCACAGGGTAGAGGGCAGCAGATGGAAGACTTGGTATTGACATTGCAATACAGTGTCTTTCATTCTCTTTTTGTTCTGGAAATTATCATCCATTATAATAGGATATGAAATGTATTATTAACAGGCAATGTTACCAAAAGCACTTTTTCTCAGTGGAGGGTAAACTCCATGTCATATTTGCAATGTGAACTGTAACTGTGCAAGGGTGATCCATCAAACCAACTGTTGCATTTGCAAGAAACTTCCTTTCTCAAATTAGATGTCATTTTGTGTTAACTGACAAGGGACGTTAAGCTGTATGCAGGAATATTGGGTCTTCCTCAGTGTCTAATGGTGCTCAGGACTCCATGGGGTGACGTCTGCCTTTCCTTGTTTCATCGTCAGTTGATTTGATAGCAGCCTGCCCCTACGTCGCTCCAATAATATTTAATCAATGCCTGCACTTTAGGCAAGTCAAAAATCCATTTTAATTCCTTATATAACAAAGGTGATGGAATGAGTTCTGGGGGCAGCAGAGGCCTGTCTTGTCCTCAGTTTTGGTGAATAATGCAGTGGTTTTCTAGCTAGCGTGAGGTGAAAGCACTGAATGACCCAGTCCAGCTAAGTTGGTGTTCTTTATCTTTAAATGTGTGTAGACGATAATACTGTAAATGTCTGTCAATTGTACACATTTACTCATTATTGAAACAATAAACCATCTTACATAAATGCTTTGTAAACTAAAAGACTTTAGACTTAAAAATCTTTGCTGTATCTGATCCTTTCTCAATACAGACATTTTGCAGGTATTATAAAATGTTTTTTTTTTTTTTTTTCTTCAAAATGGAGAATATTTGACATTTCAAAGGTGAACTTTACATTATAATAACATTTACTTCATAATAGGGTTATAATAGGTCATAAAACTGGTTATGAAATAATACTACATTCAACTGATCCACGTGGTTTTATATATATACACACTCAGTGACCACTTTATTAGGTACAAATGCACACCTGCTCGTTGATGCAAATATCTAGTCAGCCAATCAGCTGGCAGCAACTCAATGCATGAAATCAAGAAAGACATAGTCAAGAGGTTCAGTTGCTGTTCAGACCAAACATCAGAAGGGGTAGGAAATCTGATTTAAGTGACTTTGACCGCGGGATGATCGTTGGTGCCAGACGGGGTGGTATGAGTATGTCAGAAAGTGCTGATCTGCTGGGATTTTCACGAGCAGCAGTCTCTAGAGTGTATATAGAATGGTGCGAAAGACAAAAAGCATCCAGCGAGCAGCAGTTCTGTGGGCGAAAACGCCTTGTTAATGACAGAGGTCAGAGGAGAATGGCCAGACTGGTCCAAGCTGACAGGAAGGCGACAGTAACCCAAATAACCACACGTGACAACAGTGCTACGCAGAAAAGCATGTCTGAACATACAACACGTCGAACGTTGAGGTGAATGTGCTACAGCAGCAGAAGGCCCCTCCGGGTACCACTCCTGTCAGCTAAGAACAGGATCACTGGCATCTGTTTTAATGTACTGTAATGTATTACAGCATACTACAAGAATGCTATGATATATTCAAAGATAATACTATACTGTATATGCATCAATATGTTTCTGATTACAGCTGGGGTCTTTGTTTTGTGGTGAATAACAGGAGTTTGGTTCAAATGCATCACTTCACCGGTTGCTGAAACATCTTGCTGGATTTTGTCATTTGTGTATGTTGCCTGAAACTTTGGAATTAGATGTGTTCTCTTTCTGTCTGTGTATGCGAGTGTGTGTGTGTGTGTGTGTGTATATACGTGAGACTGGTTGTGCGCGTGCATATGCATGTGTGACTGTGTGTGTGCGCGTGTGTTTGTATGCGTGTTAGACTGTGCTTGTGTGTGTGTGCATGTGTTCATGCGTGTGTGTTTGTGTGTGTGTGTGTGTGTGCGCGCATGTGCGTGTGTGTATGCGAGTGTGTGTGTGTGTTTGTGTGTGTGTGTGTATACGTGAGACTGGTTGTGCGCGTGCGTATGCATGTGTGAGTGTGTGTATGTGCACGGATGTGTGTGTGTGCGCGTGTGTTTGTATGCGTGTTAGACTGTGTGAGTGTGTGTGTGCATGTGTTCATGCGTGTGTGTGTGTGTGTGTATGAGTGAGCCTCTGTCTGTGTATGTTTTTGTGTTTTAAAGTGTATTCATTTAAGGAGTAAAATGTAATAAAACGGTTAAAACTGTCAATTTGCGCCATCTGCTGGACAAAATATAAAGCTACACCATTCATATTTGAAAGGGGATTTTCAAGGCAAAATGACTGCAAATTTTTAAATGTTTAAAATAATTGTGTGTGTGTGTGTGCATGTGTGTGTGTGCGCGTTTTTCCTGTGTGTGTGTGTGTGTGAGTGTGCGCGTTTTTCCTGTGTGTGTGTCTTTGTGATTGCACAGTTTTTAAAGTGTACATACCTAAAGTGTAAAACGTGACTAAAGAGATAAAAACTGTCAATTTGCGCCATCTGCTGGACAAAATATAAAGCTACACCTTTCATATTTGAAAGGGGATTTTCAAGGCAAAATGCCTGCACATTTTTAAACGTTATCAAGTTTCACACTTAAAATCAGTACATTTTGAAACACAACGATACACACACACACACACACACACACACACTCACATGAACGTGTTTTAAAGTTGAGAAAATTGCAGTCATTTTGCCTTTCAAATCACCATTAAAATATGCATGGTGTAGCTCCGTATTTTGTACAACTTTTTTTTTCCATTAACTTTTACACTAAATGAGTACACATTTAAACTTTAAAACGCACAAACAGACGCAGAAGCACACAAACACACACACAATCCCAACAGAATTTTAAAACATTTAAAAAATTGCAGGCATTTTGACTTTTAAAACCCCATTAAAATATGAATGGTCTAGCTCCAATAAATGGCGCATATTCATATTTTTTCAGTTTTATCGTGCTGTTTTAATTTAAATGTGTATATTTGAAAACACACAATCGCCCAGACAGACACACACAAACACTCAAATGAACGTTTTTAAACCTTTAAAAAAATTTGGAGTCATCTCGCTTTTAAAATTCCCTTTGAAATATGAATGGTGCATCTCCGTATTTTCTCCACCAGATGGCGCTTTTCTACAACTTTTTTTTTTCCATTAACTTCTACACTTTAAATGAGTACACATTAAAATGCAGACACAGACTCATACACACACACACTTATACTTGTATACTCACACTGTTTGTTTGTAAGGGTGCACCCAGTTACTTCCCAATGCATTATTATTTTAATCATTCATATTCTGTATCTTAGTAGTTTTGTATTGTACCTGTTTGACTTGGAATAGGATTTGTTTTGTTTCATCTAATCCATTTCATTTTATTTTAAACCTAAATTGACACAGTCCAATGTCATACATTGATATCTTCATGCCTCATAACATTTCACAATTGACTATTCGGGTAAAATAAATAAAAAATAACACCTAATACTTTAAACACGGGGTCAAGTCTTTTCCTCCTGCGTAGAACCTAGACGTGTACCTAGCCATAGTGGGTTGCACAACCAAAGAGGGCTGATGTTACACCTCTCTTTGTGCTGCTCCACTGGCTCCCTGTAGCTGCCCGCATCGTGTTCAAGGCCTTGATGCTTGCGTACAGGACGAGCAAAAAAGCTGCACCTAGCTACCTGGACTCACTACTACAAGCCTACGCTGCGCTTTGCTAGTGAACGGCGTCTGGTGGTCCCGTCGCATCGTGGCGCAAAATCACTATCCGGACACTAAGTCCCATGTGGGGTTCTGTTTGTTTCAGACCATTTGGACTCATTTGGTGCCCCTTTGCATGACGTCAGCTTGCCCCCTGCATTGGGTTTTGGTGAATAACTTCTGATAGGAAGCTGCTGCATCTCATATAATTTAACAATGGCCTTTCCAACGGTACCTGCCCCGACTGCCAGCTTCCATTGCAGGGGTTAGCGTTAAGGGTGTAAGGGTGTAAGGGTGTAAGGGTGTTAGGGTTAAGGGTGTTAGGGTGTTAGGGTTAAGGGTGTTAGGGTTAAGGGTGTAAGGGTGTTAAGGGTGTAAGGGTGTAAGGGTGTAAGGGTGTTAGGGTTAAGGGTGTTAGGGTGTTAGGGTTAAGGGTGTTAGGGTTAAGGGTGTAAGGGTGTTAAGGGTGTTAGGGTCAAGGGTGTAAGCGTGTAAGGGTGTAAGGGTGTTAGGGTGTAAGGGTGTTAGGGTTAAGGGTGTAAGGGTGTTAAGGGTGTTAGGGTTAAGGGTGTAAGGGTGTTAGGGTTAGGGTTAAGGGTGTTAGGGTTAAGGGTGTAAGGGTGTTAGGGTTAAGGTTGTTAGGGTTAAGGGTGTTAAGGGTGTTAGGGTTAAGGGTGTTAAGGGTGTTAAGGGTGTAAGGGTGTTAGGGTTAAGGGGTTAAGGGTGTTAGGGTGTAAGGGTGTTAGGGTTAAGGGTGTAAGGGTGTAAGGGTGTTAAGGGTGTTAGGGTTAAGGGTGTAAGGGTGTTAGGGTTAAGAGGTTAAGGGTGTTAGGGTTAAGGGTGTAAGGGTGTTAGGGTTAGGGTTAAGGGTGTAAGGGTGTTAGGGTTAGGGTTAAGGGGTTAAGGGTGTTAGGGTTAAGGGTGTTAGGGTTAGGGTTAAGGGTGTAAGGGTGTTAGGGTTAGGGTTAAGGGTGTAAGGGTGTTAGGGTTAATGGTGTAAGGGTGTTAGGGTTAGGGTTAAGGGGTTGAGGGTGTTAGGGTGTTAAGGGTGTTAGGGTGTAAGGGTGTTAAGGGTGTTAGAGTTAAGGGTGTAAGGGTGTTAAGGGTGTTAAGGGTGTTAGGGTTAAGGGTGTAAGGGTTTAAGGGTTAAGGGGTTAAGGGTGTTAGGGTGTAAGGGTGTAAGGGTGTTAGGGTTAAGGTTGTTAGGGTTAAGGGTGTAAGGGTGTTAATGGTGTTAGGGTTAAGGGTGTAAGGGTGTTAGGGTTAAGGGTGTAAGGGTGTTAAGGGTGTTAGGGTTAAGGGTGTTAAGGGTGTTAGGGTTAGGGTTAGGGTTAAGGGTGTAAGGGTGTTAGGGTTAGGGTTAAGGGTGTAAGTGTTAAGGGTGTTAGGGTTAATGGTGTAAGGGTGTTAGGGTTAAGGGGTTAAGGGTGTTAGGGTGTTAAGGGTGTTAGGTTTAAGGGGTTAAGGGTGTTAGGGTGTTAAGGGTGTTAGGGTTAAGGGTGTAAGGGTGTTAAGGGTGTTAGGGTTAAGGGTGTAAGGGTGTAAGGGTTAGTGGTGTAAGGGTGTTAGGGTTAGGGTTAAGGGGTTAAGGGTGTTAGGGTTAAGGGGTTAAGGGTGTTAGGGTGTAAGGGTGTTAGGGTTAAGGGTGTAAGGGTGTTAAGGGTGTTAGGGTTAAGGGTGTAAGGGTGTAAGGGTGTAAGGGTGTAAGGGTGTTAGGGTTAAGGGGTTAAGGGTGTTAGGGTGTAAGGGTGTTAGGGTTAAGGGTGTAAGGGTGTTAAGGGTGTTAGGGTTAAGGGTGTAAGGGTGTAAGGGTGTAAGGGTGTTAGGGTTAAGGTTGTTAGGGTTAAGGGTGTTAAGGGTGTTAGGGTTAATGGTGTAAGGGTGATAGGGTTGGGATTAAGGGTGTTAGGGTGTAAGGGTGTTAGGGTTAAGGGGTTAAGGGTGTTAGGGTGTAAGGGTGTTAGGGTGTAAGGGTGTTAGGGTTAAGGGTGTAAGTGTGTTAAGGGTGTTAGGGTTAAGGGTGTAAGCGTGTAAGGGTGTAAGGGTGTTAGGGTTAATGGTGTAAGGGTGTAAGGGTGTAAGGGTTAATGGTGTAAGGGTGTTAGGGTTAGGGTTAAGGGTGTAAGGGTGTTAGGGTGTAAGGGTGTAAAGGGTGTTAGGGTTAAGGGTGTAAAGGTGTTAGGGTTAAGGGTGTAAGGGTGTTAGGGTTAAGGGTGTAAGGGTGTAAGGGTGTTAAGGGTGTAAGGGTGTTAAGGGTGTTAGGGTTAAGGGTGTAAGGGTGTAAGGGTTAAGGGTGTTAGGGTTAATGGTGTAAGGGTGTTAGGGTTAGGGTTAAGGGGTTAAGGGTGTAAGGGTTAGGGTTAAGGGTGTTAGGGTGTTAGGGTGTTAGGGTTAAGGGTGTAAGGGTGTAAGGGTTAAGGGTGTAAGGGTGTTAGGGTTAAGGGTGTAAGGGTGTTAGGGTTAGGGTTAAGGGGTTAAGGGTTAATGGTGTAAGGGTGTAAGGGTGTAAGGGGGTTAAGGGTGTTGGGGTTAAGGGTGTAAGGGTGTTAGGGTTAAGGGTGTAAGGGTGTTAAGGGTGTAAGGGTGTTAGGGTTAAGGGTGTTAGGGTTAAGGGTGTAAGGGTGTAAGGGTGTTAGGGTTAAGGGTGTTAGGGTTAAGGGTGTAAGGGTGTAAGGGTGTAAAGGGTGTTAGGGTTAAGGGTGTTAAGGGTGTTAGGGTTAAGGGTGTAAGGGTGTTAGGGTTAGGGTTAAGGGGTTAGGGTTAGGGTTAAGGGTGTAAGGGTGTTAGGGTTAAGGGGTTAAGGGGTTAAGGGTGTTAGGGTTAAGGGTGTAAGGGTGTTAGGGTTAGGGTTAAGGGTGTAAGGGTTAAGGGTGTTAGGGTTAGGGTTAAGGGGTTAAGGGGTTAAGGGTGTTAGGGTGTTAAGGGTGTTAGGGTGTAAGGGTGTTAGGGTTAAGGGTGTAAGGGTGTAAGGGTTAGTGGTGTAAGGGTGTTAGGGTTAGGGTTAAGGGTGTTAGGG
>NC_050588.1:41257500-41365000 GCF_013368585.1 Megalops cyprinoides | reverse complement strand
ACGGGGCTCAATTCCAGGGGGTGATGCACAGGACCTGGGAATCTCCAATAGTGTCTTATGGGGAGACACTTTCAGAAAATCATATGCACTTAATGGAAACACAATATACTGCTGTGGTGATGTCAATTTATATTATGTGTACTTTGAATGACAAGCTGGGATCTTAGAGAGGCAGAAGGGGGTTCTTCTAAAACACTACTTGGCTTCATAATGTACTAATTTGGGGCAAGACCAAGAGGAAGAATATTATACAGATATAAAGACTGTTATGAGTTGGCCAGTCTGTTCAGAATTCAATGACAGGAAATGCATAAGTTTCTTATGAATTGAATGAAGCATGTCAATGGGTGTGGTTTTTGCATGTTTCCCTTTCCTTGTGTGAAAAAAAGTTTTTGTGTGAACAAAAGAATATTATAATGCTAAAACCAAGCCTCATGCATCCAAAATAAATAAAAATTCTTATCCAGGAATTTTTTCTGGATGCATGGGCAATGTACTAACTAAACACAATGTCTTTTTTTTGTATATACTTGTATATAGTCCCTTACGGGACCTTACTCATTAACTATGCGTTCATGCATTGAATTCTGGGAAGGTAATTCCTCAAGCCCCAAAATTCGGCCCCAACCGAAGGTCACAGAGGCTCCTGGGTAGCACCCACGCATCCAGCCAGGCCCAGAATGGGTGCGTAGAACTTGGTTTCAAGTCTCTAGGACCTTCCCTTCCGGAGTTATTCCCAAAATTACAGGTGAGAAACTGGCCAAAACGCTCTATCTCCACAGCTGAAGGTCACACGGGCTCCTGGGTAGCATCATTGTGTCCAGCCCAGCCCAGAATGTGGGTGTAGAACTTGGTTTCAAGTCTCTAGGACCTTCCCATCCAGAGTTATTCCCAAAAATTACCGGTGAGGGACTGGCTATTACCCCTTATCCTATAACCAGGCCGAACCCTAATTTCACAACGAAAGGTCGTAGAGACACCAAACTGCAGACAGTGGATCTAGGACCTAACACAACCCTAACCTTAACCCAACCCTAACCCTAACCCCTAACTCAACCCTAATCCTAGCCCTAACCCAACCCCAACCCCAACTCCAAAACCAAAACCAAAACCAAAACCAAAACCAAAACCAAAACCAAAACCAAAACCAAAACCTACCCCAAAACCTAACTCTCAACCTAAAACCTAACCCTTACCCCTACCTCAACCTCTAAAAGCCCCCTAACCCGCTTCCCACCAACCTAAGCGAAAGGCGAGAGTATAAATAGAGACAGAATCCAGGGACATGCTATGCGAGACTAAGCCCAAACCAAAGGCAAGGGCTCACCTAGAGACAATCATCGCCCAAAAAAAGTACTATGCTAAGCTAACCGCTAAACTAATGGCCATGCTACAAGAGACCCAAAAAAAACTAAAGCTAACCGCTAAAAAGCTAACCACTAAGCTAACGGCTACTCTACAGTATGCGAGAACACAAAAAACTGAAGCTAACCGCTAAGCTAACGGCTATGCTACAGTATGCGAGAACACAAAAAACTGAAGCTAACCGCTAAGCTAACGGCTATGCTACAGTACACAAGAACACAAATAAACTAAAGCTAACCGCTAAAGCTAAACGCTAAGCTAACAGCTACGCTACACAAGACGGCTCCCAAACCAAAGGCTAGGATATAACTATGGACAGAAACCCCAATCTGTTAAGGGGAGGAGACTACACGGTGCTATGCTAAGCTATGATACCCCAAAGCTCCCCCCAATAAGCTTGGGCCATGAGGCCCCAACTCAAAGCAAGGGCAAGGGCAAGGGCAAGGGCAAGGGCACAACAAAACCAAAAAAAAAAAAAACCCAGTCAGAAAGTGAGCACTCCCTAAACAAAGGGAACGCTCCACTATGCCAAGGCTTGGCCTGAGCATGGCATCCCTATATTCACCACACCAAACCACTCTGCGGTGGAAATCTTTGGAAGAAGAAATGCACTTTGGGACATCAACATTGAATAATGAGCTGTGAATTTGAATGGGGGCCTTATTGGAAATTTGAATAGGGGCTTTATTGAAACTTTGAAGATTAATATCTCGGGAACGGTTAAAGATAAAAACGTACGGTTTTTTGCGTTTGAAAGTGTAATTACTCCTCTCAAAGAGTGTGTTGTTTTTGAACGGAGGCCCGAAAATAAGCCAACCGTCACCAAGATACACATACCAAACTAGGGCCTTAGGGAGGCTTAGGGAAGCAAAATGGGGGTGATGCTCTTCCAGTGGAAGCTTGGTACTTTCTGAGCATCCCACTTGTGGGATAGGTAAGGAAACTACCTGCTGGATGTAGTTAACCCCTGGGGGTCCCACCCAGTAGAAGCCAGATATCCTCCCGAAGGGTTCCAGTGTCTGGGGAATAACAATAAATTATTAAAACAATTAAAATCAGAGAAAAACAGCAAAAATAAGATAAATAAAACCAATTGGACATGGGATACAAGTTGAGGCTTGATCTCCCTTGGCTGACTGCCTCAGAGGAGGGTGTGGAGTGTTTAAAGGCTGAAACACCAGATGATCCTGAGGTACACTACTGATGATGTGTCCTAAAATTCAGTAAAAATTTGCACATCTAAAACAGTAAATGGGCCCAAAAATGTAATAAGGAAAACTAAAAGTAAAAATTACTAGAACAAAGATATGGCTGGAACACTGGACAAGAGCCTGCAAAAGGGTCTCTTCTGTGGGGCCTCCTCTAGTGGCCCCACAGAAGAGTGGCTGCCTACCAGGTTAACCCTTAAGATAGAGACAGGCACCGGAGAGCTAGAGTCTCCACTCTATCTCCTCCCCAGCTGTCATCCATCCAGGGAAAGGACCAGAGCCTGGGACCCAGGATCGGTACGTACTTCACGAGGATGGTTGGCTTTTTTTGTCCTTCGTTCAAAAACGACATTGTCTTCGAGAGGAGTAATTATACTTTCAAACGCAAAAAACCGTACGTTTTTATCTTTAATCGTTCCCGAGATATTGATCTTCAAAGTTTCAATAAGGTCCTTATTCAAATTTTCAGCTCATTATTCCATGTTGATATCCCAAAGTACATTTCTTTGTTCAAAAGTTTCCCACCGCAGAGTGGTGTACTATGGTGACTATAGGGGTGTCCCAGTTGGGTCATGCTTTGGGCTAGTGGAGTGTTTTCTCTCATGAGGAAATGCTTGCTTTCTGATTGGGGATTCTGTCTCTAATCATGCCCTTGCTTTTGGCTTGGGCTGGTGGAAAATGGGCCCCTGCACCCTTCCTGGCCCAAGATTATGGGGGGGGGGCACTTGGGTGTAGCATTGCGGTGTGTGGTGTGTAGCTTCTTTCTTTCTTTCTTTCTTTCTTTCTTTCTTTCTTTCTTTCTTTCTTTCTTTCTTTCTTACTTACTGAGTGGGGATTCTGTCTCCAGTCATGCCCTTGCCTTTTGGCTTGGGTTGGTGGATAATGGGCCCCTGCACCCTCCTGGCCCAAGATTGTGTGTTCTATCCCTCCGGTTAACCTGGTAGGGGGGAAACGCACCAGAACAGGCCCCACAAAGGAGACCCTTTCGCAGGCTCTACTTGAGGGGTTGGGTAACCTTGCGGTGTTAACAAAGATCGCTTGAGTAGAGCAAGGTAAGTATCCAGCCCCCCTGGGTCCACTTGGACAGCACGCAGGGAAGGTGGTCTGGGGCCTACAGACCTTAAATGGTGGCCCAGTCTTCTACCGGTGGCTAGCACCACTCACGCACCAGACCATTGTGCACTACACACGTGAATTCGACCAGCCAAAAAATCTTTATTTGGGCTTATTCAAAAACTCACAACCCCTAAACCATCGCGTTCCCTGGGATCCGGAAGATGGACGGAAGAGGATATGACAAGTTGGAATAATCCTTTTTATGAAATACTGACAAAATGGAACGGGGGCGGGTTGGCTCCTTAGGATTTTGGTCACTCAGCGGTCTGTCCGTTTGCCCGCGGTGTTCATGCACCCAGCGGCCTGTTCGTCTGCTCCCCGGGGGGCCCTGGATAGGGTGTTCGTCTGTTCGCTCACCTTAATTGGTGTTCACTCATTCGTTCCTCCGGCCCTGGGGCCGCCCGGGGCTCTCGTCCATCCGGCGGGATGCGTGCTCACCTGGGGAGATTCGCTCAGGTGGTTGTTTTGGTTGACTGTCTGGGAGAGGCCTCAGCGGGGCGTTCGCTTGTTCGCTCACCTTAACTGGCGTTCGTTCATTCGTTGCTCCAGCGGGGGTCTCGTTGGGGCCCTCCAGTCTTCGTCTGTCTGGTCGGTTCGCTGGCCTCGGTTGTTTCACCGTTCGTCCGTCTGCTCCTTGGGATTACTACATAGTAAAATAAAAATAAAAATAAAAACAATAAATCTAAATAAAAATCTCACGCCTGTTCGTCCTCCAGGCTTCTTGCAGTGGTACGGAGGCCGAATGGGCGAGCGAGACATGCCAAGCCAGGCATGGAGGGTGACCTGCTAAGCTTGCGGCCTCACTCCTCACCTCTGCTCTTCCCATGTAACGTCCTCCCACTGACATGGGGAGCTTGTTTGGCACCTATGGGGCGAGACTGTAAATAGACAATAGGTAGAAATAGAAAATTAGCCTTAAAAGAAAAGACTTACCTGCTAAAGGAAACAAATATCCAGGATCTACTACTTGGAAGGAGATACAGGATCACCTGAAGAAAGAAGAATCATTAATAAAAAAAAAAAATGGGATTGATGGAAAATTAAACCATCAAATATCCAACCTGACATTCAGGTTGCAACGAAAATAACAGAATTTTTCTAAAGAGACAGGAAATTGTGACAGGTGCACAGCTTAGCATACGTCGACCTGTGCCCTGCCTTTGATCCTCCATTCAACTGCATGGTCTTGAAAGACTAATGCGAGGGGTGGGGGCCATCGGATAACTTCCAAAAACCTAACCCTAACCCCAACCCCAACCCTGACCCTAACCCCCCCCCCCCCCCCCCCACTATCTGAGAGTGTCAGGCATTCTATGGTGACAAAAGCTTCTGAATCGCTACCAGCATGAAAGCTACTGATTAAGTTGCATAATGTACAGCCCTAAATACCCTTTAAGAAGCATGGGCTGAGCACTGATTTGTCATGCAATGCCCAGCTTCCATATATCTCCCATAGCTCTTCTTTATGGCTCCTATCCCAAGCCCTGCAGTGTACGGTGTACTGAAAGAAACAAATAACTCTGCTTTAATAATGGGTCCTGGCTCTGCAGTAATGATGGAAGTGCCCTGCTCATAAAATACCTTCAACAAAGCTCTTGTTTTATTAAATAGAAGTCTCTCCATTAGCTGTGTGGAATCGACTCTGTCTCTCTGGCATCCCTCTAGGGGGTCTGTTACAAAGGAGCTAATTATCCTTTAAGTATCACATACTATCTAACCCCTGCCCACAAGCAACGGACAGCTTATCACAATTTAAAACCTTTTCTTTTCCAGCCCTTAATTCATTTCCTGCCCTCTGCAGACCTGAGCTGCTGCATGTCCAGTATACAGTGCAGTGACTTCAGCAACAGTACAGCTCTCCAAAATGTAATCCCTGCACAGAAAAAGAGCAGACGTTTTTCTCTGCTGGTGAAGCACATTCACATGGCATCCATCAAAAACTGCTCTACAAGAAAGACTAATTAACAGGAAAAAAACTTTGGCTATTTCAGTTTTAGATTTGATAGCAATCACAGCACTGCAATAGAGGATTCATTTATTAGGAGGATTTATTTATTATTTTATTATGGGTGGTGACTGTGACATAGTGGTATAAAGGCTACAAACCCACTCAATCAAATCCCTTTCAGCCTTTCCCTACAAAATCCTCTGCCTGACAATCTTGCCTTATCTCGGTCACAAATCAAACACTGCCTCTCCATTCAAAAAACATATTGACCCCCTTTCAATCCAACAAGCACTGGCTGCCAGTGAAACATAGCATCTTACATAAGAGTAAACCCCTGCCTTTTCTAGTATACTACTGCTTTGCCACTGGAGAAATGAGCATCATCTTTTTGGATAAAATGGTAAAGGGGCAGCAGTGAAGGCCACTGGAAAATTGGAGAAGGAAAGGTAAAGGGCCACTTAAATCTGGAGGGAAACTATATTATACAAGTTATTTGTACTTATTTGTGAAATATTTTTTCCCATAATTTCTATGTTGATGAATAGTTATGATTTTGGTCCAAATATTCTTCCCATAATAGGTTTCAGAAAGACTTTGAGCAGATGATGCCTGCTGTGTTGAACAGAACATGTGGCCGTGTCTCTGTAGTAAGGATGGTGATGTATGCACAGCTTCTCAGTAAAGAAGGTGGGCCTCCACTGACAGTCTTGTAAGGTAATCAGCACAGGTGAGATTTCTACACTTTCTGAGCAAAACCATCAAAGTATGGTGATGGAATAATTGTATCCCACACTAAGACTACCTATATAGGCAGCTAAAAACAATTCACAACATTTTATCTAACCACATCATCAAGGGGTTTGTTTAAAAAAACATAACAGACCTAACTTGAAGGAAGGGAGCATCTTCCTGAACATGCCTGTGACTGCAGTCATTGCTACTATCTGGGCAAAGCTGCAAAAGGCTCCAGAAACACATTTGGCATCAACTCAGTCTGAGTGGATGAATAAAGGATGCTGTTGCCATGGAAGTTCACTATTGTAAACAGTCTTTTTCCTCCAAAACATTTGCTTACCTGCTCTGGAAGGTCTGGATATGTACTTGTCAATGGTCAGCACATAGGATGCCTTGCAGAGCACATTTACATATAATGTAACACAGATGCGTATGTAGTGAAATTATTCAGCCATTTTATCTAAGGGTACAACAGCCCATGTAGGACGTGGTACAGGGAAATTTCTGAAGTTCAGGAGTATGTATGAGCTCCTATGAATATAGAAAAATGCTAAGAGTGCTAAGCACAAATTAAGTGTAAAGAAGTGTTAACAGTAATGGTTAGGATATGAAACTGGATTCAATAAGAAAAACATTTGATTTGAGAACTTTTATAGAAATATAGTACATAAAATTACAGTATGTCCCATTAAATATATGTTGAAACATAATCACTAATAGGATAAATACAAAAAGAAGAAATGAAGATGAGTGTGATGCACAAATCGACGCACACACAAACTGAAAGACCAGGTGAGACCAATGTAGCATATTCAAATGTATTGAAACCATGGGCTATACACACATATAATGATCATTTTAATTTTATTTTGTATTTTTGGACTGCTTCTGATGGTCTGATAATTAGCAGGAATAAAGTATGGAGTGGAGAACACTTATTTTTTGTGAATTGGACTGCTTTAAAATGCATTGAGAGCAATGATACCAATGACATTGGACAATGAAATGCACCAAAAGCCTTTGGAGTGCTGGGGGCTAAATCATTTTCAAAGGACTGATTTATTTTCTCCTCTCCTCTCTGAAAAATATAGTAACACATGAAATACTTTAATGAATGAACTGATTACAGTGAAAATGGGGTTGACTTTGGTCATAAATAACAAATGTGCCAGTTGATATTAACTGTATTGATGACTAAAATTAAGACATCAGTCAGAATTTCCCTGAATGCTTTCAGTTGTGCAATAATCGGACCCTCTGTGGTGTGCATCTAAAATAAATGCCATCATTTTATGCTACAGAAAACTCCTCTTGGGTTAGCCCTACCAAGTAATCAATTGACCTGCAGTCTGAGCTCAAGAGAATGAGGTAGACTGTATTATTTCATTTGACTCGACAGCAAAGCTACAAAGTCTGCAGACCATGTTGGCTGAAGCATGCAATTTATTGCATCCAGTCAGCTCCCTATAATTACACACTGGAATATAACTGCATATTCTCTTTTCTAGCATGGTATATAGCTGGTCCAATTTTAATCCAAAAGGCTTTACAGATTTGTGTTATATACATGCTATGGTGCATAATATCTCAAAAGTCCCAAGCATATGGAGATTTTGGAGTCAGTTGGGCAATTGTTGCTGGGCAGGTGAGAATTAACACATTGAAGTTCCAAATGAAGATTTGTAGGAGAACTTTCAGACAATCCCTACACTATTAACCAAACATTGACAAACTGACCCTGTCCACAATTACAAAAATCCCACTCACCACTTCTGTCCTACACCAGTTGCTCATGGAATCCCTCCTCCATCCCATCTCCCCCTTACTTTTCCCTGTTCATGGTGTCCAAATGGGGCATTAACAATGTCAACCCATGGCCAGGTGCAATCTTTTCATCAGACTCCAAGCCAAATACAGGCAGTGACATCAATGACATCAAATGCAACCTATACACTTTGATTGCAAGGAAATTCATTTCTACTGAAATGCTTTCATATATGTGCATTTATATCTGATTGTTATTAGATCAAAATTAAAATATGTCATGCTAGCTGGTGCTACTTGCTGGGACTGACAAGTGCCAATCTGTGTTTATTCCAGGTAAACTTGGCCACAGTTTTTAATGGATATAGTTGGATATGGAACTCAGTTATTGTCATGGAAGAAATTTAGGACAATTTGCTCGCATCATGTATTTACAATGCTGTGTGCACAATAGTGGCATTTGTGGCTGCTGCTACTGCAAACGCTGCAAAGAACAATTGTCTTTGTCATCGTCCTCTGAAGAAGGAAATTCTGCAGAAAGACCTGTCATGGCAATGGTCTGCTTAGGTTTTGCACATGTGTGTGCCAGCAGGTACACAGGTGGGTTGGCTGGAAAATGATAGCTGGAAAATCATTTGAAATATTGTTCAAACTTGTCCAGAACTAGACTGGCTCCTTGTAAAATGTTTTACAGCTGATTCGACAGTGTCTGACCTTGGAAATGGTAATAAAACAGGAAAAAATGTGTATTATCCTTTGTTTTCCAGCCTTATGACTTTCCATCATAAGGCTCAGTCACTGTTGAACCTGCTGGGCAGCCTTCTCTGTGTGTATCTTTGCTGCCATAACATTGCTTAGCTATGGTACCCAGCACAGGCAATGAAAAAGCTTTGATAAAGAGTGAGAAATGAAACTGAATCGATAAATGTGTCAGGGAGCTGAAACAAACGAAACAGTGATTTCTCAAGGAAAAAAGCAGCAACAACAGAGTTATCAGAGTCCCAACAGGAAAGTAATGTATTTGGAATGTGCACCCAGTGCTAAATCCATGAGATAAAGAAGACTGAAAACATAACAGCACCACGGATCCACAGAGCTAAGGCAGCGGACAATAATCTTATGCAAATAGGAAGGGAATTACCTGTTTAGAGACACCCAGGGGGAACTTCCCTGCTTTTGATCACCTCGCCTGAACCCATGGATGTAGAAACAGCACTCTGTGCCCGGCCTCAGGCCTTACATAATGCCTCCTTCACAGGGGGTGTAAATCCAGCATTTCATGCCACTGCTTCAATAAGCAAAGCATCCAGGGACCTGGCAGAAATGAAAAATCTCCAGCCGTGCACTCCTCAGCTTCTGGAAAAATCCCTCCCTGGCTCATTTTTAGAGCTGTTGCCATAGTGCGATAAGTAAAATGTTTGGGAACAACTTGTAATCTCCTCATGTAATTTGCAATCAAATTAGGCTTTCTTAGGAGTCCAACTTTATCATATATTAGTTGCAGGATTCTGGGGGCAGCGGTATGAATACATTATCACAGATAATCCCAGGAGTCGACTATTTGTACAGATTTTTGTTGTTCATCTGTGGCAAGGAGCTGGTTCTAGTTGTTGATTAATTACACAAAACCGATTCAATCAATCAATACAAGCTACGTTTGTGTGCATTTGCATGTTTGTATTACGTATGTGTGTGAATGACTACTGCTCTTAATATCACTATCAGAGTTGATGTTCGCCTTTTTATCTCTCTAACCATGCATATATGCCCATCCCTCCTCCCTCTGTGTCTGATGCTACTGGGCAGCCTGAGACAAAGCGGTGTGGTCATGTGACTTAGAGTGGCGGCTGAAGTCTGCGACTAATTAGGCTCATAACTCAAAAACTGTTCATCACCATGCTGAACTGAATATATCAACACTGTCCCTCTGCCCAAGAGTCACTCAAATGGAACAAAGTTTTGCTGAAGTCACAAGCTTATATATCTGACAGTCATAACCCCTGAACATGTAACACAGAAGCTAGCGTGTCTTAAAGAATATCGATGCCACATTCCAGAAGTGTCATAGCTCCTTTTGCATATGATATGCAAGATTTACATTTACATTTGTTTACATTTACATTTTACATTTACATTTATTTACATTTATTCATCTGGCAGATGCTTCTATCGAAAGCAACTTACAAGTGAGGCAGAGTACAACACAAGCAAAATACCATAAGGAGTCAACAATATCAGAAGCATTGCATGACCAGGTTTCAGTGGTTAGCCAGATAAGGTACATGCTAGCTGGTAGAGATAATGAGTGTGTTAAACCATTAGATTACATTTTTTGTATGGTTTAGTAGAAAACAGTTTTGAGACATGAAAAATTCCTTTAGGTGGTAGTGTTTCAGGGGCTCAGATGAAGAGCTGTGTCTTCTGATGTTTCTTGAAGACAGAGGAACTCGGCAGAATGACAGAAAGATGGGAGAAAGGAGGGAAAGATGGGAGAAAGGAGGACAGGAGCTGTGAAAAATCAAACCAACGGAGCTGTAAACCATCTGGAGAAAAAAAATGAATCTGAAGATAGCGGCTACAGCAGTGGCATCCAGTGTTTACCTTCATCTCCTGACCAAACCCCCGGAAACACCACGTCATGACTGAAGCACACCCATGTAACCTCGGTACAGAGTCCTTCAACCCTCAAATAGAAATTTTGACCAAGGATATGGAACTGATCTGCAAATAGAGAATGTGTTGTAATTACAGTAATACTGGGTAACAGCAGTGTAGTTACACATTCATTGTAATTACATTTCACAAATAACACATACATGGTGAAGGCTAAGTTTAGGTTTAGGACTGTGGTGAAAGTTAGGGGTAGAGCTGAGCTTAAGTTTAAAATTTAGTTTGGGGTTGGTGAGATGCAAGCTCGTGTGCCATCGTAAGGAATGATGAATGGTGCATACACTTGTAATTACAGTTGCATAATTCCCCACAGGTAAGTACATTTCTCTTATGGTTTAGGTCTCATATGCATATTTACATGCTAATTTAAAGGGCAATGGTGCTCCAGTAATGGGCAGTAATTCAGTAGGTCATGGACAACAACACCCTCATTTAATAATTAGAGAAACATCTGTTGTGCAGTAAGTGAGTGGGTAGGTTAGTGCAGGTTGATAATGATGTTGACATAATAATGACTAGAATCCAAGACTGCTTACTTTGCTCTTGTTGGAAGTATGATGGGTCACTAAGAAGAGTACTGTCAGAATATGTGACCAAGGGTTGGCTAAGGAAAGTGTTCAGTCACGTTTAACAGTGTTTTGTGGTTCAATCACAGCCCAAATGTTGGCCTTGTATTCAACACAACCTTTTTCTTTTCTCTGCCATTCACAGACAAAATCACACACACATTCTATCAAGAGTGAATTGCATCACAGTAATGAAGCTAACACTACCAGGCATGTTCCACTGGTGTTAACACAGGGGTCTTAATGGAATTGTGAGGCACATGTCAAATGGGGTGGAGCCTGAATAGCTTAATGTTGATTTTATATCAGATACTGCGGGGACATATATAGCACGCATGTGCCTGCCAGTATTACATGGAGACTGTGCACATCCTGATAACACCCTGAGCATGAGAGATTGCTCCTGTGGGAGAGAGGCACATATTGTGGTGTTTGAGTGTAGCTGTAATGTGTACTATGCCACCTGCTGTTTGGTAGCACTGCAGTACTTCTCGGCTCTACACTCATGGCAGCAGGAGGTTCATTAGGATCAGCTTCCAGAGAGAAGTACCTGACATTTAGGGAGTGGTGCACTAAAGACTTGCAGACATTTTAATACATGTCAAAATGTCACCATAGGCAATAAATCACTGAGGTTCTGAGGTATTCCCTAACCGTAAACTTAATCCGGTTTATTGATATGAAAGAATAATCATAGGTGTTCTTGTGGGAAATGGCAAAGTAACGGCAGGGGAAAATGCTAATAGATGATTATACAATAACTAATGAGTTACTGAGGCTTAAGGAAATTGCAGGAAAGGTAGCATATGAGTATGAATGTACAGGAGAGGTAGGAGTTAACCTTGGCACTAACCCATGCTGCTTTGCTGACAGGGTGGGAAGGCT
Source organism: Megalops cyprinoides (assembly GCF_013368585.1). NCBI lineage: Eukaryota > Metazoa > Chordata > Actinopteri > Elopiformes > Megalopidae > Megalops > Megalops cyprinoides. Next base: position 41,352,743 of record NC_050588.1, on the reverse strand, counting down.
GGCTGGTGGATGGGGAGGTGGCTATTGAGGTAACAGCTGTGGTTAGACAAAAGTAGTTTTTCAGAACATGACATTTAAATTGACTTCAAGGTTATGGTGTGTCTTTTGTTTTTTTTTCCATGAATACAACAATTTAAGGTAAACATATGATATGTGACCTGAAAACAGATACCAAAATATAAGCTTTCTTACAAATCACTACAAGCAGAATCATTTGAGGGGATTGGGGTGGATGGCTAACCAGGTTTCTCCGTGTACTGCACAAAGACTACAAACATATTTCCACTCAGCAAGAATGTTTCCTTTCCATTCTGCTTGCGTTAGCTTGTTTTTCTTTCTTGAAAGGGGATCTTGTCAATCTGAAAAAGGCAGTCATTCAAAGACCCTGCAGCTCACCTCAGGATGGCAAAATGCAAGCAAGGAGCTAAAGCATACTCAGGGCCCCTGCTTTTCCTGGCAGACCAGGAGTCCCACTAGCTGTGAGGCAGCACAGCATCCTGCACCCTGCTTCAGAGCCTGCAGTACGGGTCTGGGCACACTATCAGTCATTTAGGACATTCCAGCAGCACTTAGCAAGGCTTTATAAACCTTCAGGAAATATCTCTTATTGAATTGTCATGGTCCTGTCACATGCTTTTTTAATTTTTTCTTTTTTTCCCCTTTTTTGTGTTGACTTTTGACGTTTAGGAGATACAAGCAGAAAAGCAGGCATGCCAATCAGGATGGCTCTTGGGGGAGATGGGGCCTGCCAAACAACCTGAAGGAAACCATTCTTGGCATAGTGGCTCAGAGCTTTCTGGGAAGGGAAAGAGACAAACAATGTAAATGCTTACAAAGCCCTTGGCATTCTTTCACAATGTGATTTTAGTTTTGAAGAAGGTTGAACTGGCTGAATAATTGTATATATAAAGCTCTATGTGTATATTGGCATTCTTTCACAATGTGATTTTAGTTTTGAAGAACGTTGAAATGGCTGAATAATTGTATATAAAAAGCTCTATGTGTATATACAAAGTGTCTACATAAAGCTCACATCAAGCACTTTCAAAAATATGTCACAGCTGGTGGAGACGCCTGTTAGGAAGCGACTGGGGATAGAAGTGAGGTGATGTTGTTCCTTCCCCTTTGGAGACAGTCCTGCTCTGATGCATGACTCCAGCACTATGCAAACATCATGGCTGAGGCATATCACTGCTCTCATTAAGGAAAGCTATTTGGAGTCAGCTTCCCAGTACAATAAGGCAGGATGAAGTGATCATTTGACAATAACAGTGTGTATTCCCTATCTACCCAGCAAAACACACAATAAAACCTCAGTTTATATGGCTTCTCCATGATTCTTTTTAACATGCAAAGCATCTTACCGGCAGCGGCTTGCTCTCTCTCTCTAGCTATAGGGAACACACAGGCAGTTAGACTCTGCGAGCGCGGCTGTGTGCATCTCAGCCATTCCTGCATGCAGAAATGCCAGCATTATAATGACACAAATCTGCTGATTCAGTCCAGACCTCTCTAGCCTATCTCTAGTTTGAAAGATTTACATGCTACAGAAGACGACACACACATGGTTGTCGAAAAATGAAATTTCAGTCAGTGTATTAAAATGGCTGATTTTGCAGCTGTTCTCACTCTGTCATTTTGAAAGCTGTCTCAGAAATGAAATGTTACATTAAAAAAGCAACTCAACTATATATTCATGATCTGAGATGTGTTGATAACATTTTACCTGTTGCTGTTGTCTTTGTGCTGCTTCACTGCTGAGCTGTTGGGAGGCCCTTTGTTGACGGGACAACAGAGGGACAGGGAGGCTTTATGAGGTGAACTTTTTTCACTGTCCTGCAGAGGGAGCTCCACCAGATTCAGTGATCTAAGAACATGGACACCATCAATTACTGACAGGCTCCTACTGTTTTTACTCAAGTAAATCAACATTCATGTCAAGCGTTAATCAATTTAGTTCAAGATCTTGCAAACCTCACTTGTTGTCAGGGGCCTCCTCAATCTCCTGCAGGTTAATGGGATTTTGGGATGTTCTTCCAAATATTTCAATTGAGCTCATAACTTTCAGCATGCCACCTGTCCTCTTTGACCAAGTGATTTCAGGAGCAACTGAGGCAGAATTAATTATCTGTGGGAAATCTGAGACTCTGAAAGCTGTGGAGCACAGACACTGAGTTATTTTAGGTGGAAAGGAGGATACTTCTCATACCTCTCAATTAATCTGCATTACATGTATTGACAATCACAGTGGGTGTTCCCTGCTCCACTTAAAGACTATCCTCTGACAAGGGAAAGTACTGGATTCTGGGAATAGAATGTCGCCAGAAACATAATTAATATGTTTTGAACACTAAAGAAAATGGGCAAAAAAAAAACTAAAAATGTAAAATCTTTTACCATTAATCTCTGGTCTGATTAAATTATGTCTCTCCACAGGCTGTGTTTCTGCAGCCTTCAAGGATGCTTGAGTCACACCCCTCCTGAAGAAAAGGACTCTGGACCCATCTGCTGTCCAGAACTGTTGACCAGTCTCTCTCTTTCACTTTCTTTCTAAAACACATGAATGTGCTGTGGCTTACCAACTATCCTCTTTTCTCTCCCAGAACCACCTTCTTGACCCTTTCCAATCTGTCTTCAGGGCTGGTCATCCCACAGAGATTGCCTTATTCTCCATTATTGAGGCTCTACAATCAGCCATAGCTTCCTCCCACTCTGCAGTCTTGATTCTTCTGGACCTTTGTGTAGCCTTTGACACAGTGGACCAAGCTCTACTTCTATCTACCCTGGCTGCGTTGGGGATCGCTGACACCTCTCTTCTTTGGGTTCAATCCTACCTCTCTGGATGCTCTTTCAGGGTCTCCTGGAACAGTGGGTTGTCTAGACCAGAGGTTTTCAACCTTTTTGAGGCTAAGGCACATCAAAGGTCAAAACAGAATGTCAAGGCACACCAACTTAAAGTTGGTTATCGATTGTGAAGAATGTCACACACACAACGCATTAGGTTCCTCAAAATTCCACAGCACACTTCACTTTGCCTCACAGCACACTGGTTGAGAACCACTGGTCTAGACCCCACAGCCTGCCTACAGGTGTCCCTCAAATCCCTCAAGTTAAAAATACAACCAAAACATTGTGGTTTTCAGAGTTGCTGCATGGCACATCAGTGATGTGAGATGTGCCTACCACAGACTTGCTCTGATTGGTAGCAAAGCAATCTGCTCAGATCATTTCGATTTGTTACCTAAAAGTTTTTATGCACTAATTGACTTTCTTTTACCTCCATTTGTAAGTAACACCACTGTTGCAGTAATTTACACAACTCCAACTAATTGAGTAAAGTGATATTTCCATGCTGTTTCCTGGACCCGGCATCAAAGCTATTGATTTGTTCAATGTATTCATACACCAGCACTAACCAAGACAAGGTGCATTGGAAAAACACAGTAGGAGTCCCCTTAAATCCTGTTGGAATCTTCAAACACAATTAGCATATATGTCTACTTTGTAATCAAGCAGCAAGTTGTCTTGGAATTTATCTTCTCCTTTCGTGATTTTGTTTCCCGGTGTCTGCAGAATTCAGACATTAGTTTCACCTTGTCCTGCACAAAGCAAAGAGGAGATTGTTTCTCCCTGATCTGTTTATGCTGGTAAACTTTGAGCACTATTATGAAGTGCAGTCTGAAAATAATAAGTCTGGTGCCTGACAAGAACACAAGCACCAGTTAATGCACAATATAACAACAATAAACAACAACAAAATGTCATGAACTAAGCATGCAGAGCTAAAAATACAATGTCCCCGATAAATCTGACTATATGATTCTCTCAACACAGGAGAATTCAAAGTTTAATCTCCTTGTACTAGTTGCATTATGTGATCCTATTAAAATTGTGTAGTGTCTTCAACCATGCAGTACATGCAAAAACATACATAAAAATGTAGAATAATAACTAACACCAGAAAACAAAGAATTTCCTTCAATTAATGTGCTGTATGGACCATGCATCTGAATAAGTCATCTTACATTAGGATGTGTAATTATCCAGTAATGATTGTGTATGATCCTGAAGGCATTATTATTATTATAAAGACAGTCGCCAGTACACTGATCTGCTGTCCTTTAAATTAGACCATCACCTTGAACATAAACATTCAGCCTTTGGGCCCACGCTGTGGCAGCAGTCACACCTTTAAAGGGCACCAGACTGAACCCTTTTTACTGTTGAGCATAAAATGTTCAGCAAGTACTCATTTTGTGATACAAAATAGAATTAGACCTTTGAGAAAACAAAAGTGCAGCAGCTTGGGTAAGTGCATATAAACAACTACAACATAACCTGCTGTGAAAATGAGTGATTCCCTGCCATTAAGAAGGAAGCACAAAGGTAATTTAGACGGTAATTTGACTGTTATGCAGTATTTATTTCTGTGGGTGGAATTAATTTCCTTCCTAAACAACCAAAAATTGAGGTTTACAGTTTATTAGATAAAATGTTGCAAAGAACAGAGCCCTACAATGAAAACAACAACACTGTGGTACCTGAGTAAACATGACCACAACACTTTTGACAGTGTTGTCAGAAGCCTATGAAAAATAACCAAGACAGCACTTTGATATGATTTTTATCTTGTCATCATCAAAACTGGCCTCATCCACAATCCTCCTGCATCCCTGTGCTCAGTTTAGCTTAAAAGACTGCTCTTTACCCAGGATTCAGCACTGCCTGCACAGACACACAGACACACACACACACACACACACAAACACACACGCACACACACACACATACCTACACACACGCACACGCACACACGAACACACAGACACACACACACACACACACACACGCACAAACACACACACATGCTCACACACACATGCTCACACACACACACACGCACGCACGCACAGACACAGACACAGACACAGACACACACACACATGCTCACACACACACGCACGCACAGACACAGACACACAGACACACACACAGACACAGACACACACACACACACACACACACACACACACACACACACACACACACACACACACACACACACACAAACGCGTGTAGAGAAACACAGTGACATATTTTGCTGAATGTAAGTTTGTGTTCTTTCTGTTTCCTTCTGGCTTCCTCTCAAACAACTGGTGTCTCATTAAAAGACAGGGCCTGCTGTTCCCAGGTCACACCCAGTCCTTCAGGTGTGATATCTGACTCTGGCTTGGCCTCCTCTTACCTTCATACCTTGTCATGTCATAGGGGAATTTTGATGAAGAGACACATGATGCAGATGTGCTTTTAATGCCTATATTACAGTTTTTTTTACAATCGCTAACATCTTTTTGTCCAATCTGTAGTCACATTTTCAAAACTCTAAACACAATTAGCACAACATCTGTCTGTTATGGACCATACAATTAACACAATTCATATTGTTTTCACAGAATATGCAGTCAATTAACACGTTTCTAAAATGCTTAAATTTTCTTTACATACAAGCTTACCCAATACCAAAATTATGGATCTTTCTTGTCTTGTTTACAAATGCTTGCACACTGCATGCCAGAAATGAAAACCTAATGTTCAAAACCTTAAATATAGTATAAAGCCTCTACTTCTGCAACAACAGCAGCTCAATAGCTATATTGAAACCACTGATTAGCATTTTTGAATGAACAGATCATTGAAACATTGAGAAGTACATGATGTAAGTTGTGTAAAATAGACCAACCACAGCTGATTCCAATCTCAATCACAGACATAGCCAGGTGTTGAAGTTCTTTCAATTTATATGGACATATACAGTAAAAAGGGGACTTTTTGCATTGATTTTGTTCAATGTGAATACAGAACAACACAGAGGAGCAGAGAGAGAAAAAATAATGTCTGGACAAGGGAGAGGAATAGTTGGATGAGGGAGGGGAAGAGGACCAGTGAGAGGAGTAGCTGGACCAGGCAGAAGAGTAGCTGGACCCGGGAGAGGAGTAGCCGGACCAGGCAGAGGAGTAGCTGGACCAGGCAGAGGAATAGCTGGACCAGGACAAGGGACAAGGATAGGTAGGGGGTGAGGAGTAAGAATGCGTGCATCACATGACCAAATGTCCCTCCTGGATGCAATGGATGCCGGCTGCAGAGACATTTCAGCTGAAGACTGCCAGTGGTGGATAAGGCATGCCGAACATTTCTATCCAAGGTGCATAGCGAGAGACGACATAAGATGTGATGTGGATGAGAACATGCGGCCAAATGCTGAAGATCAGATAGATTAGAACAGGACTGTGCATTTTTGTGTTTTTTCCCTTCTGTGCCTTTTTACTGTATTTGTGTATTTTATTTTTACACATTTGGAAACAAAGGCCATGTATGTTGGATTTTTTGTTGATCACTGGCAGCAATTTCATGTTGCTAATAAAGCTTTTACTGCAGCAATTCTGTCACATACTATTTTTTTCTACTGTACATTCTATAAAGTAAAGATGACTCATTCACTTTTAGATAGTATGTTGCCAAAAATGCACACATTCGACACTCAACCAAAAAATGTAGAGTGGTTTACAGTAAAAGGAAACTGATTTACAAAAAACAATGGATTTCATATTGTCTATTGTATGCAGGTAGAACTGAAACATGAAAAGTAATGCAGTTTTTATAATGCCATCAACTGTTAGTATTTTGAAAGTCATTGTGCTATGATTAACTATATGTCCCTGTTGGATAGAAAACATGCACTGGTGTTTTGAAAGAATGATTTGATATTGAGTCGGGTTTACCGTGTTTTCATATTTCAGATTTAGTGTATGTAGAGAAAGTTTTTTTTGCATTTTGAAATGTAGAGTTGGCATTTAATGAACAAAATGTGGTTTTGAGCAGAAAATTAACTATTTGGCTAATTGTGTAATGTAGGTGTGTTGCTGTGTTAACAGTTTAGAAAAAGTGTCCTAAGTATAGATAAACGCTTGTAAAAAAACTGTAATCTATAACACCACTCCAAATGTCCAAAGGTTACGCATAGCACAAATCACTGCTTTCATACATGCACATTGTGATGGTCCACCAATGCTGTTTTCCAGCAGAACAAATCAAACTTGCTGAAAGAGACTAAAATTTTATTTTAAATGGCTTCATTAATGAATCATGTCTTTGTGCTCCATGTGGTCAAGATGAATGAGGAGCAGAGTAAGTCATTGCAGATTCTGTCATACTGTTTTCGTGTGCAGTAATATAAGTGGACCATTTGCAAGCACATGATCGCAAATGACCTGTCAGCTACTTCAGTCTTATTGCCATGTTTGTATCAAGAAGTGATGTAAACTGGTGGACACACAGCTTCTTCTGAGTACTGGAACATTGTACTTCCAGTGTAGATGGCACCGACAAAAACGCACAGCAATAATTCTTTTTCACATCTACAAAATGAAAATAAAAATCTCTGTATGTGCTTCCCATGTGCATAGAGGTGTGTATACATCCAGATGGATCATTTATTTGTCTTGACATTTGCTAGTTGCCATTTTATATATGAGAATGTATCTTTCTCCTCTGTGAGACAACACTGTTATTTCTCTCCCCTTCTATACTCCAAATGAATGGCTACCCATTCAGAGTTCTTGAGAGGAACAGGGCTATTTAAGGTTGGATTGTGTCACCACAGGAGCAAGGGATTGAAGGATCAGCCCTTCTGTAACCATCAATTTAAATATAATGTCATGGTTCCCAGCTCTCATTCTGTCTGCCACACATGCAATTATGAAAAACAATTACGCAAATGTGCACAATGTAAAACTGCAAATGGGTTCTCTTTCTGTCAGGCTGATGCGTCTTTTATTGTCTTTAGTGATTCTGTATGAATAATTACCTCCCCCACTTGGCTCTGCTTTGTATGTGGAAAGAATGCAAACTGGACAGGGGGATGGATCCAATGTGGTGTCACTGAAAATGAGACACTTCTCTGAGGGAGGAGGGCTCTGGGGAGGCACACCTTCTATTTTTCCTTTCAAGTCTGTCTGATGTATTTCAACTGGAGGTTAAGAGGCTAATTTAAGATGGCGAACCCACCTGCTTTATAATGCTTACTGAACTTTATGGCTCAGAATTGTTTGATAATGGCACTTTTATGTGTAATTCACACACGTTTGGGAATGGCAGTTGTAAAGTGTCCTCCACTGTGCGATTTCAATAAATCCAATATCCCACAATGCCTCTCACACAGTGTGTCTCACACGGTGCGTCTCACACGGTGCGTCTCACACAGTGCATTTCCCACAGTGCGTCTTACACAGTCTGTCTCACACAGTCTGTCTCACACAGTGCATCTCCCACAGTGAGTCTCACACAGTGCGTCTCCCACAGTGCGTCTCACACAGTCTGTCTCACACAGTGCGTCTCACACAGTGCGTCTCACACAGTGAGTCTCACACAGTGAGTCTCACACAGTGCATCTCACACAGTGCGTCTTACACAGTCTGTCTCACACAGTGAGTCTCACACGGTGCATCTCACACGGTGCATCTCACACGGTGCATCTCACACGGTGCGTCTCACACGGTGAGTCTCACACGATGCATCTCACACGGTACGTCTCACACGGTACGTCTCACACGGTGCGTCGCATGGACACATCTGTGCACCCACATTCATAATAAAGTAAAATTAAAGATGATTAAAGACAGATATCACCCAAATGAACAACGTATGATTAGGAGAGCGCGGACTAATGACAGTTTCCTTGGTTTGACTGGGTTTGGTTAATTGCGCAGGGATTGTTTAAAGTATCTTCTGGAATGTTTATTTGGAACTTCAGTTATCCTTCCACATGGTGATCCATTATGCAGGAAGTTTATTCAGGCAAAGCATTCTAATGCTCACATAATTCCTCAACATTTACCACTTTTCGTGGGTTGCAATGGTTCATAACTTCATTAGTTATAGAAAAAGGCTCCACACACCAGTGAACAAATCATTATACAAACACATTGGAGAAGAGCAGTTGTCAGACCAGTATCATCAGTCTTCACAGACACTCTTAGCCACAGTGACCTCCATAGCACACATTTGCACATATTTCACGTATCCAGCTGAAAGTACCTTGCTCAAATAGCACACAGCACCGGCCTTGAAACAAGCTTCCCATAGGCAGCTGCTCCATGTCACCTGTGCTTAGAGATGCACTAGCAGCACAGTCCCAGCTACAGCTCAGCCACTGCAGGGGACAGACTCTGCGTCTGGTCAAATACCATGTGTCTGCTGTCACCCTGCAGGACTCCTGCACTGAGATGCTGCTGTGTTCAGTTAAAGATGAGTCACCATGATGTTTAAAACCTGAGCACACCTGACAGAGACCGGCTGCTCTGCTCTGTGGATCAGTTCCCCTCAGCATCTACACACGTCCTCCGCAGGAAGCTTTAAAATACATCAAGCATCTGTGAAGAAAGAGAGTGTCAGGAAACCAGCATGCCTTCTTCATAACCTCACTGTTTCTGTACTTCTCTCCCCTGCAGCCTGGAGACAGTAGCACGTTCGTGTTTTTTTTTTTTTTTTTGGTGGGGGCAGGGATGTTGATGTTGTCTCTGGGCTCTCATTTTAAAGAGACCCTCATTGGGCCCAGAGCCGAGAGACAACATCAGTACAGATAGGGTCAGTGCAGTAAAGAAGCTTCTCAGTATTTAGGAGGGTATGCAGGGAAGGTCTCAGCTCTGCCCTCTAGTGGCTAGTTGACTGCAGAATGTGTCTTTGACCGCATTATGCATTCAGAGCTGATGATTTCTGTTTTTGACAGAAACATTAGAGTTTGATTTGTCTTCCACTATCTTTGGTGGATACAGTATGTCACATGTCACTCAAAAGTAGTTACTTCATGTAATCTGGGCTTTTCATATAAATGTATGTATTTGTCTTATCTATGACTTTTTCTTGGTGATTCACATTAGCAGAAGGCATTCTGGGTGCAGTATGGCATGTGAATGTGTGGGTTACTGCAATTTAGGGATCAGAGCAGGCAAAAGGCAAGAGAAAGTGGTCAATCCCAGCATTGGCAAATATACACAAACACAGAAGCTCTTATGAAATTAACATATTGCAGTGTGTGTAGCCTCTAAACTGGACATGGAGAAGAAAGTTGGAGGGAGAGGATTTCAGCTAGAAAATATTTATTCCCTTGTTGGTAAAGGTTAACTGTGAGTTATTCATGTTGCAGAAAATAAGCATTTGCGCTAATTCTAAAAACAGTGTTATTTGGATGAATAAAAATGGTTGAGTCTGATGAAACAGCACTGCTCTCTAACAGGTGGCTCTGATTCAGTTATAGAAAAGTTACTCTTTTAACTGGGATGATCATTACTTTTTCTACCCACTATGACCCACACAAAAGTTGGCAATGGGATGGAAAAGTGTATCATGTGTGCACTCCACCTCCCTCCAAATCCTTTAGTGTGCAGGAGATGGGTGGACACAGAACTAACTGCACTGAAACAGTGCATGCTAGACCCCTAGCCAAGAACCCTACAGTACCAAAGCATTCTAGAACCCTAGCCAAGAATCCTACAATACTGCAATTAAACACTTTCCACATCTCCACTCTATTGGCAATAACAACATGTAAGCTAACCTACAGTAATTTGTCTATATACAGCCTTGCAGGACTTCAAGAACAGCTTCAACTTGATAAATTACAAATGCGGGATTCCAGGCCCCAATACCTGTGTTGTCACACTGTACCTACTTAGCTGGAGTGTAACTACAGTGCACATAAGCATGGCTACATAGTATTTACAGTAGTTTAACAGTTATATATGTGCAACAATCAGAATTTATAAAAGGTACTAGCTTGGCTGTGTTGTTTCATCATATCGTCAATCGAATAAGGTATTTGAATGTTTAAATCACATCCAAATGTACAACGTGGTAAAGAGTTGGGGAAATGCTAATATTGGTAAAAGTGGTATGACTACAATATATTCAGATTTGTGCTGCCAATACAAGGAATGTGCTGTCATCATTTTCCACACCGTTCCCCTTGACACAGTAAATAATTTAACTGTTTCTGTGGGTAATGCATCAACTATCTTCAAAATCAAAATCAAAATCTTTTTCTCATGTAGCTTAAGAAATGTGTTTTAAAAGTCTTTTATAGCACATAAATGTTGGTAATTAGTAATGACATTATACTAGATATATTTATATTTAACATTATACTGATTAGGTGATTAAGAGCAGGGCATTGTTAACCCCCAGGTTTACTGACAGAAGCATTAAAGATATTGAATCACAGCTTTAGGGAAATGTAGGCCTCTCAGGCTATGGAAGACACAGACCACATTTTGGTGGAAAATTAGAAAAGTCTGGGACAATGCCAGATAAATCTTTCAAATGATCAACACCACCATGTATGTGCAAAACAGTTTTTATTAGAAATATGTATAAAAATGACCATGCACAACACACATTTTTCTTATTTTATAGATGTCATAATTATCCAGGCACTGTATTTTTCTTTTTCCTTTCCTTTTTTAATATTTCAGTACATAAAGCAGACATCATCAGTCAATTTTAATAACGTACATGAACTTGCTGTTGAATTTGGTCAGCACTTACAGATGCTATTGTGCAACACCGACTGTGTGGAGAACACTGGAATAGAGGGAAATGAAGTATAGTAGTATGCACAATCACAAACATCCCACAAGATATCGGCAGAGATGAAAAAACGCTTGCTATTTGTCAAAGCAAAGAGCTGAGTTGTAAATATTAAAATAAAAGAAACTATTTTGTTCATTGTATTTATGCTTTTTAAATGTCTCCAGTCATGTTTCCTTCTGGTCCTCAGTGTCCCTGATGTCTTTCAAAATAATGGTGCAGATTTTCAAAGCGCATGGGATTCTGAAAAGGCAAGTTGTAAGACAACATTCCTGCTTTGGAAGAGGATGAATGGTGAATGAGTCAGCAGATGAAACTGAAACACTCAAGCAAGGCATCAGAGGGCTTGATCTTTGTTTTGTTCTTTTTTATGTTGTTGGTTCATTAATTGCTTGTAAAAATAGTTTGCATAAACAGCTGTTTTTATAACTTTGATGATTTTGTGAGCCCTCAAGCAATAACCTGCCTTTATAATTAATTTTTACATTTACTTTTTATGTAATGGTCTTCCCAGTCCTGTACCTGCACTTTCATTAACTTCTGGTTTGAAATAGTGACCAAGCTGTTTGTAGCTGCCCAAAATAACAAGCTTGGCAATGATTTAAATGTAAAAAAATGGCACTATATTTAAGGCTCCCTAATCAGTCTCATAACGGATAGGTGTATTGTGACAGCGTGTGGTCTAGAGGCCAGAATTGTGCTGAGATCAGAGTGATACATTGAAGGGCAGTGTTAGCTTACAGCACAGGGCAGTCATCTGTAGGGTTTTTACTAACAATATTAGAAAAAACAACAAACAAATAAAACTTAAGATAAATCATTAGACCCTGACCAGTTTGAATTTGGTTTGGACCTATACAGCAACAGCATTATAACCAAGTTTCACCATAGTCTTCACGCAGCTTGCATTCCGTAGAGTTTGACCACACAGTACAGACAGTATTTTCAGACAGGCATGCTCAACATCAGTAAACAATCACCATAGAGACAGTGACATTGTATCACCCTGGCATCTTTTTTTCTTCCTTTTATGTTGCATGTGTGGAAGCAGCTTGCAGAAATTACCTCTGTATTTAGAATCATTTTATCTCACAATATGCCACAGAAATAAGTTACTCCTTCATGACTCCAATAATTAAGGTCATAAATACAAACAGACCTGACTGGCTGTTGCACATTGTGTATAGATAGACAAATATTAAATCGGACCTCCATTTAACATCTAGTTAAAAGACGTTTCCTCAAAGTCAAACTTGGCCATGTTTTCATACTCAGTCCAAATATGAAACCCACTGAAAGCAAGTACAGGTGCATCAATGATCTCACCTTCAGCTCTTCTGCATCCTCACATGGGATGGGAAGTAGCAGCATCACTGTTCACACAACAGGCAAACTACAGCACTGCATGTTAACACAGGCTTTTTATTCCTCTCGCAGCTCTCTCTCGAAAACAAAATTCCTGTCAAGTTGTTTGAGGATGTCTCAGCAATGAAAGCATGCCATGATGCTAACTCCAGAGGGAAAAAACCTGAGTCCTGAAGCCATCCCTTCTGCAGTTGCCATAGAAACGTCTGCCAGTCTGACAGTCGCTGGGCCGCTGTCGCTTCCTGTCGCTTCCCTGACGCTCAGTGTGCTTCCCCTTCGCATTGGGGAGCCCCTGAAAGTCTTCACAGGTTTTATTTTAGTTCTGCGTTTTTCCCCAAGGGACATTTCTTCCTTTTTGCCCACTGCTTTTTTGTCACTGCGCCTCAGCGTAAATGCTGTCCTATTTGCGAGTCCTATTCACTGGAGATGGCTTGTCCCTTCTATATGGCATGGTTGCTGTAGCTGATGTATGTTTGCTTGGTTGTTAGTGCTTTAAAAGAGAAAGAAAGAGAAAGGGAGAGAGAGAAAGAGAAGGAGAGGCACAGCAACAGAGTTAACCAGAGAGAGCAAGTGAAAAAAAACAGTGAAGTACCAATAGCTTCACCTCCAGTGCATGTGGGTGAATCCCAGAGCTTAATCATGCAAGGCATTGTTAGAAAGATGAGATATTTTTCAACAGCTCTGACTAGAACAGTTAGAACATTCCCCATGACAAGATGGTCATTAACAGAAAACGGCTTCTTCAATACATATAGCTTTATGAAGAGCAGTAGGCAGATTTAACATTCAGCATGTTTCCTATGACAACCCCTTGCTCTCTGGAGAACAAAGGCATTGACACAGAATGCTTCTCATATGGAGTACAGTCAATGAACAAGACTGAGAGCCACACATACACCTTCCCTCCCCACCCAAGTGAGATGTCCTTAGTCCAGTCAGGAAGGACCACGCCCATGGAACATGGTTTGAGAGGTGGATTTTAAAATGTTGCAGTCATCTTGAAAAGCCCATCTCTGCTGTGTAATTACAGCATGCTTGGTGGGTGTGTGAAGGCAGGTAACACCACACCCATCCCCCATCCCGAGTTTCAGCAACAAACAAACCTGATTCACATAATTAACATTCGGGCTGATCCCGTATCAGCTGATCCCACACGCTTCTCCCTTCTCACTCTTACCCACCTGATTGTTGCATGACTTATTAAAGCAACTTCCTCAGTTTAGCAGTACAGGGATATAAGGGAAAGTCATCAGAGGGAAGTGTGGTTTATCAGCTGCAGGTGCATGCTATCACCCCTGCCATCTATAGGGTCTGCTTGTGTGAATATTTGTGTGTGTGTGTGTGTGTGTGTTTCATTAGTGTTAATTTCCTGGACATGAAAATTGACATTTCCCATGTTTAGGGTTTGCTAATATAGCTTTTCTATGATGAATAAATTATCAAAGAATGATGTTCATCCTTCATCACAGCAGATGCTTCTCAAACAGCCCAAGCTGAAACGTCTGATGTGAATTTGCCCCTGTGGAATTCTGCAGCAAGAGACATGTCCTGCTGTCCAGCCCCCGCTATGTGTCAGAGCATCAGAAGATATTTATAGATTTAACAGACTTTGATTTTGGCTTATAAATTTCACCCATATTTTCTAGTTTCCAGATACATCAGATAACTATCTGTAAAATGAAGGTAAAAACAATTTTTTGTATTTGTCATACATATTTCATATATGTTCATTATTACATACACATATTACACATATATACATATGAAATGCTCAGGCCATTGCCAGTGCTTCAGGACTCCTGTCCCCTGACCTTTGACCTGTGCCTTCTGTGTCAGACTCACCGTGCGTCTCCAGGCTGTCGCACAGCTCGGTATTGGCCTCCCCATTGGGCCGCAGGCTGGCCTTGGGATTGAACTTGTTGGACATGGTGGCGGCGGTGACCACGGCCTTCAGGCTTCGTGTGCGTTTGGGCACGTTCTGCTCCGGGTGGAAGAGCACCACGTACACCTTGGGCATGTAAAGCAATCCCAGCGACACCGAGGCACTCAGGCTCACGGAGATGGTCAGAGTGGTCGTCTGGATGTACATCTGCGGCAAGAGGCGAGAGAAAACTCACCAATACATCATTTACTTCCTAATCAGATGTTACAGTGACTTACACTGCGTATATAGCCTACTTTTACCAAGTTATACATTTACTGAAATATCAAGTATGTTGCTAAAGCAACAACAGAAATACCCCATCTGGGCACCGACTTTGCAACCTTTGCAAATTTATACTAGTGTAAACATAAGCATGAAACAGAGACCATTCTACTCCGGCTGCACTCTGACCCCTTTCACTCTGCACTGGATGTAAAAACACCCTCCCTCACCAGCACTCAGGGCTGCAGTATGTTCGAACTGAGATGATGCCAGTTGAGTTGAGTGCTTGTGAATATGGTTCCACTACAGTGATACAAGCCAGACCCAAAACAAAAGCGATAAATCAATGGTGATATTGTTAAAATGGCAGGTATTTTGTAGTGCCATTTTTCTCTGACATTTCATATCCAGTCATTCCTCCCAAATGCTGTAAGTAAGTGTATACACAGCCTGAGTGACCTGCTGCTCTCTGGCCCTCTTGATCCTCACTGCATTATACAGTAATATCAGGGTGAAAGCACATGGATATACTGCAAAATACCTCTTTTCATCCCTCTTCCCACCCTCAGAGCGCACCTGATAACCCCCTGCAGTTAGTTAACCTCACCTCTCCTTTCCACTGTTCTTTTTCTCTTGTAGCTGTTGTAGCGCTGCTACTTCAGCTGCTTTGTTTGTACATTTTCTGCAATGCTACGCTGATTATTGGTGCTTCCCCAGCCTTAAGAGGCGTCTAACCTGTGGCACTTCATCAATCCTGCTGGGAACCTTCATTCTGTGTTGCCCTAACTCTCTCCCTTTAAAGAAAAACAACAGAACATTCGGAGGCTGTTACAACACAGTGGACCTGTCTGTGAACTAGCTCCCCTTAATAGGATTTCAACCTTTATATCCCAAAGTGGTGCTAATCATGTAGACTATGCAAAGAAATGGGGGTAACACTGCTCTGTGTGTGATACAGTCACATAGGCAGGTTACAGATTAACGCTGCTCTGTGTAAACTCCACATCATGACCTGTCACACATAAACACTGAAACATACCTTAACTGGGCTTGGAGTCATGCACATTGTCAGAGTTCAAAAACATCTCATAACAATCAAGAGTGTAAGGGAAGAATGTTGGGAGAGACGGCTATAGTTACAGGTGGAATCTGCTCTCTTCTCTTTAACTGTAATGGCTTAGTTAGGCCGAATGGCCTGTTCTTGTTATAATATGTTCTTATGTTCAACATCTGCAGAAAGAAGAAGAACGTTTAAAAGACGAGTACCTCTGTGAACAATGATGTACCTCTGTTAATAGCAATGGGAAATAACCTATAAATTTACAGGCAGGATCCCCTCAGTCACGCAGCTTCTGAGCACGCCCTGCTGTTCTGCTGCTGCTGTTGATGGCCCAGTGTAGGGAGGACTCAGCACACTGCCAACACTCCAGCTTCCCAGAATAAAATGCCCCCATTTTTCATCATATAAAAGGCTGGTTTGTGTGGCATCTCAAGTGAGTGCTGGGAAAGGACAGATAAGGACAGAAGCCTGGAATGACTCCTCCTTTTCAAACTTAATGAGCCAATGGGGAAGGACAGCCTTATGGGCTTACTCACCGCAGAATGTTCGTGTACTCTGTGGAGGAACCTGCATCAGCCAATAACCAGCTTCAGCCCAAAATACCACTGCTTTTAGACTGACTTCAAAAAAATTCCTAAGTTAACAGGCAACACTCTGCTGGAGTCCTGTTCAGTGTAGTTTTTGACATACAAGACTGACAGGAGAATGACCACTTATAATGCTAACTGAAAAACACAGTCATTACACAGTGTGCAGGCATTACCACACTCTCCTGTGAAAGAGTGTTAACTTGGAGGAAGTAGCATAAATGAAGTGCATGCACTGCATGCAGGCAGACACCTCCTGATGTTCGTTTATGACTCCATCTGTTCCTCTAAGAAACCTCAAGTCACCAGTTTTGTATAGTTTCCTCCAAAATTCTATCAGAGACTCAGTTTTTTTCACCTCAGATTGCTTATTTATACTTTATTTTTAATCAAATTAATATTATTTTCATGTTGGAATTATTATACACAAGGACATAACAGAAATCTGAGTGTGTTGTGCTAGAATGGAATGCAGTTCAGATAGGGGATTGTATGTAGCCATGTGTGTCTCCAGAGTCCTGCTCCAGCACCCCCCCCCCCCCCCCCCCCCGCTGCATGACAGACTGAGAAGTGCAGATATGATCCCAATGAGTTTGATCAGCTCCACCCCACTGGATGAGCTGAGGAACATCCTTCCAGCACTACAGGGCTTCCTGTGTGTAGACCCAGTGAGTGTGTGTTTCTCCTGGTGTCCTCTGGGAGGTGGCTGTACGTCAACACCATGGAAACGCCTGGCTGTTCCATCATAACTAAATGACTGCTGTCAGCTAAATTTACACTGAAGGGATTTGATATTCAACATCTTCAGCATGAGCACTCGATAAAACAAAAGACTTATCATGGGGCCTTCATATTTATTCAGTAGATTTGTCTTACTTGCAGAAAAAAAAATATTGTAGCTGCACTGAAGTTTAACTTCAGAGTGAATGCAAAAACAAACATGAAAATGTTAATGTTTAATTCATGATCAGACATGTTAGATGTCTTTATGAGGTGAATGCATCACCATCTTATTTTGTCATCATTTTCTCATAATATGCATGATATCCACAGAAAAACCTAATATGACATCAGGGTAAAGATAGAAACCTTCAAACTCAGCCAGTGTTGTGGAAGCAGACTATGAATTCAGAGCCAAAATGGTCCTGATTCCCCATAGACCCAGGTCTGGAGAGTAACTGAAGAACATGGCGGGTGCACACACTGCAGATCAATGCACCGTATTCCTTTCTGTCTGCGGCAGGACATGCACTGTCCCTACACCCACACCACCTCTCACACCCGTCAGCTTGCCCCACACCACCCCGCCCTGCTGAAAGGACGTAATGTTGGGGTGTCAGACAGAGGGCCCCTCTGTGAGACTCCCTGTACACTTGTCTCAAGAAGCAACCCACCTCCTTCCTCCCAAACACTCTAATTCCACGTGTCACGGTTTCACTGCTGCACAACGCTCTGCTGATGAGCTGGGCGGGAAACACATCACACAGCTCCTCAGACCTGGCTGCACTTATTTACTTCCAACAATAAAGAAGGCAGAACAACTTCAGTGCAACAGCAATGCTAGCTGATGAGCAAATCTCTCGTATACAATCCAACACTGCCGTCAGCTACACTGAAAGGGTCTGAAGTCAGGATCAGATAACTGCCTGCTCGTATGGCCAGGATTTCAGGGTTGTCTGTGCATGTCTGTGGTATTTGATGCACTTGAGTGTGATTCGGAGTTGGAGATTGGCATTTATTGGCATTTTGCAGATGCTCTTATCCAGAGCAACTTACATCAGTTACAATTTTTTTTACAATTTTATCTATTTATACAGCTGGATATTTACTGAGACAATAGTGGGTTAAGTATTTTGCCCAAGGGTACAACTGCAGTGCGCCAGTGGCGAATCAAACCGGCAACCTTTTACAAGTCCTGCTCCTTAACCAGCATGCTACACTGCCACCCATATGCTGCACACCCTGCCATGGCTCTGCTCTAGACAGCATGTGCCCATCTACACACCTGTGCAGACACCTCACACACTCACGCTTTCTGCCTGAGACAATGATGGGGATTAAAACAAACAAAAGAAACTGCACTTAGTTTCTATAATCAGGGTTTGTGTGTGTTTGTGCTGTGTTTGCATTACTACAGTCTTCAGTCATCTGCTGGGGAACAACAGCTCAATACAGCAAATCCATACTGCACTGACACTCATGTGCCTGCCTCTAAGGATCTGACTCCACTGTCAACAGGGCAGCTGCTGCTCTGAACTAATCATCACACACGCACGCACACACACACACGCACACGCACACGCACACGCGCACACACACACACACACACACACACACACACACACACACACACACACACGCATACACACACACACACACACACACACACACACACACACACACACACACACACACACACACGCATACACACACACACACACACACACACACACACACACACGCATACACACACACACACACACACACGCATACACACACACACACACACACACACACACACACACACACACACACACGCATACACACACACACACACACACACACACACACACACACACACGCATACACACACACACGCACGCATACACACACACACACACGCGCAGACACACGTGTTTCAGTTTGTGGGTAGAACTCTATCTTCGCATCCCTCGTGATTGCTGGCGATTAATGTATTGATTCTACACTTCTCTTTTATTAGAATACACTCTCTCACTTTTCAACACAATCCATATTGGAAATTCCATTGGAAGAAAAGTAACAAAGAAATTTTTCATGAATGAAGATTGAAAGTGTAAGCACAGCTGATCAACAGCCAAATCTACAAACTGAAGAATCTGATACATACATACAACTGCAGCATCCCTAATGTATGAGACCTGCAAAGCTATTAAAAAGAGCCCTCTCTCTCTACTTTTAAAGAACTCCCCTCAAGAAGAAATTCTGTGATTAATGTGAATGTGCATTATGAAAGAAATGATTTTTCTTATGCTTGGCTGATTTTTAACAATTGCAAATTTGCTGAAACAGACCATTTAACAATGCTCATCAGTCACTTTGTGCATGTTGCCAAGAGGCTTCAGGAATTCAGGACTGCCATGAAAATGGCTGATACCATTTGAGTTGTTTTCATTGCTGTTTGAGTGGTAGAGATGTTAGGTAAACAGGGCAGCAGGGATGTGTGCATTCGCTCACCTTCTCAGCAGACTGCGAGGTTCCGAAGAAGATGGGTATGAAGGCCAGCCAGACGATGCAGGTGGTGTACATGGTGAAGCCGATGGGCTTGGCCTCGTTGAAGGTTTCGGGGACGCCGCGGGTCTTGATGGCGTAGACGGTGCAGGTGACCATCAGCAGCATGCTGTAGCCCAGCAGGCAGATGAGCGACAGGTCCGAGATGTCGCACTTGAGGATGCCGCGGGCGAGGGCGGGGTCAGCGGTGCGCTGGTCCTTGTAGTCCACCAGCGCCTGGGAGGGGGCCACACCAAACCAGACACACACGCCCAGCAGCTGCACGGAGATCAGGCTGAAGGTGATGACCAGCTGAGAGGAGGGGCTGATGAAGCGCGGGGCACTGACCGACACTTTGCCCTGCTCGAAGATGCGGTAGATGCGGTTGGTCTTGGTCAGCAGGGCGGAGTAGCTGATGCTCATTCCGAGCCCCAGGAAGATGCGGCGCAGAGAGCAGACAGCCACATCGGGCACCGCGATCATCAGGAAGGTGGTGGCGTAGCACAGGAAGATGCCGGTCAGCAGCACGTAGCTCAGCTCGCGGCCTGACGCCTTGACGATGGGTGTGTCGTTGTAGCGGATGAAGGTGAGCACCACCAGCAGGGTGGCCAGAATGCCCAGCACAGCGATGAACACGGGGATCAGCGCCCAGGGTGAGCTCCACTCCAGCGTCACGATGGGGATGGGCCGGCAGCCTGTGTGGTTCTCGTTGGGCTGCAGGTCGAAGCGGCACATCTTGCAGGTGTAGGTGTCGGCCTGGTACTGGTAGCCGTCGCAGCGCTCACAATGCCAGCAGCAGGGGGTTCCCTTCACCGTCTTCTTCCGCTCGCCCGGGCGGCACGGCTGGCTACAGATGGAGGCGGGCACCTGCCGGACTCCGCCCGGCCATTGCATCGCCTGGATCTGGGGATGAGAGCATGGAGTAGAAACATCCTGACTCTGCACCATTACGGAGAGAATCTGTGGTTTAGGCATAAGGGAAGACATTTATGCTGAAGCGCTTGAAGTGAGTGCATTTGTTTATTTCTGTCCTTGTTACATAAGAAATGTTTTACTAGCACCAAACAATTTACTCATTTCATTCTTCCATCTATTAAAAAACACCACTTTAAGGTGACTTTTAAGAGATTGCATTAATGAGTCTTCAGTTCAGCTACAAACACAGTGTATGACTGATTTGTTTGGGAACCATTCTACTGGATTGCATCATTGCATTTTATGCATTTTAAATTATTCTCAGTTTTACTCAATATTTAATCTTTATGATTAGTCCTTTTATTGAGCACTTTCACATTTTTTCAGATTCTATGAAATCGCTAGTTTATTGGTACAGTTTTCATTCAGACTGATTTGTTTGTGAAAATGATATGAAGTCAGACTGAGCCATCAGCTGGGATGCACAGCAATACTGAATCACTGTGAAGATTCACATTATTTTCACAGCAATCAACATCACACACATCATTTATCACATTCATATGAAGAGGACAAAATCACCCACACACACATCACTGCAACATCAGGGACAGACCATCATTAGCCAGAGGTGCTGCAAGGTAACCCCAAGAACAAAATGGCTAAAGCAGGGAGTCATTTTGTGCATCAAATTCCTCTTCATTGCTACAAATGCACTGCAATCTGTGTAGCTGATTCTCACCTCTTTTCAGTGGTGAGGAATGGGATACTTCAGCCTAGAACCTAGAAACAATAGTAGTTACAGTCTCGTCTTTTTTAGTTAAATTGACATCCAAACAGTTAATACTGTTTAGCTTTTTCTCTATGGTAAAACATATGGATGGTAATCTGGAGTTAATGTAAGTAACGAATTCATCTTTGTTTCTGTGCTGGACAAAATCATAAAACAGGCAAAAATAATTTTCTGGAGCACTTTACTGCCCCAGAAATGAGTTTTTAGTTAAATATAGCAATGAAGCTAAATTTCATCTGCAGTCCCTGGGTTAGTAGTAGGAAGAACGGCCAAAAGGCATACAACACTGCAATACAGAGAACTCTCTCTCAGAGTTAGAAGAAACACAAATATTATACCACTTTCATAGAAAGAAAAGGCAAAAAAAGACAAAGATGCTGTACACTATACAATAAAGCTATTTCATTGTAAATTTCATGATTGGTTTGCTTGTAGCTATAAGTTTAAAATTGGAATTTAAAACTGCTAAAGGTAGCACATCATCCTACATTGCTTACAAAACTAGTATATCATATGAAGGTTGATAGATATTGCATTCCAAATGTTTCTTCCTCTAATCAGAAAAGCTGATTGCATTCCAAATATGTTTTGCTTTAATATAAAGAGTTGATCAGCCAAATTCAATGGATCTGTGTTGTACTACACAATTGCCTCTGGTGGACAATATTGTTTTCCTAATATTGTTTGATATGATAAGTGATATGAATTCTTTCTGTAGTGGAGAAGCAAGATAATGTGTTATTTTGTACATCTAACCAGTATCTTGAGGGCAAACGAAGTTATCAGAGGTTAAGACATTATATTTCTTAATAATATTACAGTGGTGATACATTGAGGGCTTTTTTTCCAGAGCTTTCCAAGTTTCCTTATACAGATATGTTTTGGGCTGAGTTTAGTTTTCCCTCCTGACAACTAGTAAATACAGTGTGATAAATTTAGTCCAATATTTAACATATTGTTTGTAGGTGTTATTATTGAAAATGAAATCAAATTCAAATTTGCCCATGAATAGATTAGTGCAGATCAGAACTAATGGGGTTGCCACAGAGGTTCATAGTGCTGGTAAATAACTGCCTTTCTGAAATAGGAAGTGATGTTTTGTTGAAACTAGAGTGCTCAAATCCAAAATAATCCAAAACATGCATATTTGTAGAGTAAATTATGGCTGCTCAAAGAATTGTTTTCAAACCTACATCAATTCAAAATTTAATTGCTTTAATTTCTGTGACAATAGGATATTAAAGTTGAGTTACTTAAAAGTTTTGAATCACTTAATCCTTAAGCAATACATGAAAGGGAATTTATTGATTTAAATAATATCAGAAATAAGATCAGTGGATCCTAGAGAAAATTAATGCAGGATAAATTTGTTGACATGAACATATTCAGCTGTGCGCCTGAATGTCCTTCTGCATAGCAGATAACAATGTGTAAAAATAAGCTGTCCTGGGAAAACACAGTTCAAACACCAGCACAGCTCCTGGGACACGAGCACAGCTCCGGGGAAAACACTGTTCAAACACCAGCACAGCTCCTGGGACACGAGCACAGCTCCGGGGAAAACACAGTTCAAACACCAGCACAGCTCCTGGGACACGAGCACAGCTCCGGGGAAAACACTGTTCAAACACCAGCACAGCTCCTGGGACACGAGCACAGCTCCGGGGAAAACACAGTTCAAACACCAGCACAGCTCCTGGGACACGAGCACAGCTCCGGGGAAAACACAGTTCAAACACCAGCACAGCTCCGGGGAAAACACTGTTCAAACACCAGCACAGCTCCGGGGAAAACACTGTTCAAACACCAGCACAGCTCCGGGGAAAACACTGTTCAAACACGAGCACAGCTCCGGGGAAAACACTGTTCAAACACCAGCACAGCTCCGGGGAAAACACTGTTCAAACACCAGCACAGCTCCGGGGAAAACACTGTTCAAACACCAGCACAGCTCCGGGGAAAACACTGTTCAAACACCAGCACAGCTTTGGATGGAAAAAGGAGAAAACAATAGTGAACAGTGGAACTAATTAGTGGGTAATTTATCACATATTTGAGTTCAGGCTGAAAACTTACCATTAATAAAAGAATATAATGAGCCAATTGTTAAGACACTGGAACACAATCAGAAGAGCTTAAGATCAACTCAGTCCACTGTTCTGAAAGTGCAGATTTCTGACAGCTTGATAGGTTAGTACTTAGCCACAATTGTAACATTTGAACATTCCTCACATAATGTCAAAAATGATATAAGAAGCAACTTCTCTTGTACTTCCTTATATGTGAACTGCTTGAAAATGTTTATGAAAACAACTAGATCAGATCTTTGTTATCTTATTGTCACATATTTTTGTTAAATAATCTAATGATTTTTCAACTGCATTCTCATGGTCCCTCTGAGGGGAGACAATTTTCAGCTAACCATTAGCTCAATATTTCACAATTATGCCATTATGTCTGAAGTAATCAGTTATAGTTTGAGGTGTGATTTAAAAAGTGTCAGTATGTTGATTGATAGCAATTCGCCACATTTAGTTACTGATGTAGTTACTGTAGAGGACATGCATAAAAAAGGACCATAGAGGCAATTCTAAGTTATGTTCAGGTGGAGATAATTAATGTCACTACAAAGCACTTATTCACATGGAGTTAAATACACCTGGAATAACTTAACACTTAGGTTTCTAATGTAGTCCATCAACACTGGGAATCTTCAAGATCAAACTGAAAGAGATTGATTGCCTTTGTCTTTGTATTATACAGTACTTCTGTCCTTCAGAATGTTGTCATGGAGCTTTGCAAAGAGAGGGAATACAGATGCATTATGGGTAACTGCAGAGAGTCAGTTTGTCTGCATGGCCTTAAGGTTGTAAAAATTCTCCTGTAGCCAATCATGTTTTTATTTTTCTAAAAGAATAAAAATAGACTTACGTTCAAATGGAGCTGATCAGTCCAGTGGCCAATTATTCGGTACTCGGAAGAGTTGTTCCTGATCTGATACTGGTAGATTTCATAGCGACCAGGCGCGTCACCATTTTCATTGAAGAGCACTGGATTGCCAGCAATTCCTGAAGGGAAAAAGGATGAAAGCGCAGTAAGTACAAATCTACCCCAACATTTCTATTTCTCATATGATGTTACCAAAATCATCAGCTGGTGTTTTTGGGCACGATCTTCTCTCCATTCAGCAGCTCACAATGATACTTCCAGATACTCAGACTCAGCCAAATGGTTTTACCATGATAATGAAGGGTCATTGTGACCATGTTCTACTGTGCTTCAGTGAGCTGACTGGTTATTCTCTTTTGTAATAAAAACAACTATTAACTTAGCAGTTGCCTTTACCCAGGACGACCCAGATTTTTACCAAACCACAGAACTCAATATTTACTGGAATAACTCAGATTTTTCATCAAACTTGAGAACTCAATATTTGCCGGAATGACTCAGATTTTTATAAAAATACAGAGCTGGATATTTACTGGAATAATCTGGATTCAATACCTTACTGTTTCCCCCCTGGGCAACATCTGGTAACTGTCCCAGCTTTTTCATTGCCACATGTCCACATACTCTCCGATGCTTCATGCCAGTATCACTTCTGAGCTTGAGGCGGAAAGGACTGCAGACTCCATTTTCCTCCCCATGCAAAACCCATCAGAACAAAGCAATTGTGATCTATATATGATGAGTGAGCATATCTCCCTTTTTCATTCTGAGTCTAATCTCCATATCGATGAGTCAGCAGCATAGATTATCCTGGTTCAATCTACTGTACCTAATGATGCTGCTGGGTGACTAAGCAGCCATAACACTGACACAGAAACAGATGAAAATGATTACTGCTAATTTATGAGGCCCAGATTATTATACAAAAAAACCCCAAACATCGAAGCGTACTGCCCTGAGGGGGAATAAACTGATCCAAGAGATGTCCATTCCATCTCCTTTTTATAAAATACTGCCATTGATTCTTTAAAAACCCAACACAGCCGTCAAACCGTGATCTTACAGAGGCAACAGTGCTTCTCACACCTGGATGGCTGTGGATGCTCGGAGGCTGCTGTTCCTTACTAAGACGTTACTGAGAGCTGAAAATGGATTCTGACAGTTCCACCACGCCGCGCTGCTGTCTGCTGCTGATCTGATTCAATTTCACAGCCTTCAGCTCCGCTTGTTTTTCTAATAAAGGTCGCCCCTGAAGACCTCTCCCTCAGAAGCCAATAAATGAGAACATAGCAATAAAGTCTCTCAGTTTGGGCTGGCTGTACTCCACCCAGCATGGCCCACACCTGTCCAGAAGCAGCAGGAAGCAAGAATGGCTGAGTGACAGCAAAGTCAGTCACAATCAGAGGCTTTAATAGTAACTATTCGAAATTACGGACAGAGGTGATGGTTACATGTGTTAATAGTGACAAACGGATCTGAAGAAATCATACCTTTTTGTCTTTTGATTTTTTTAAACCTATTATGGGCTTCACAAAGCCCCTAAACTAATAACAATACCAACCTACTCTTTGGAAGCCATTTCACCAGAGAATGTTTTTCATGCAACAATCCGTTTCAAGTAATCCATCTCTGTCAAAACTTCCTCCTTCAAAATAACACTGATCAGTTATATAATCCTAAGTGATCCCCACAGTTATTTTTTAAAAATTATTTATTTTTTAGAGACGTATAAAGGTTCTCACAAGAAAAATGGTGATCTCCTTGACAGAGCAAATAAAGAGTGTTAGTTGCCAGGTGCGTCTGTGTTCACCTGGGAGCTTGCCATTGCATTATTAAGTCTCCTGTTCCTGATATTCAATCACTCAATTTTTGTTTTGCATTTTATTAATTGTGTTGTTTTATTCTTTTCAATTTTTTCTTGTATGAACCTTATGCCACAGACACCAGTTGATACTGTGTCGTGCTGAAAGGCCCACATGCACCTCCCACTGAGTAGCATGGCTGCAGGCCTGCTGCAGAATGTTTAACAGGCTGCATCAAAGCCCTGCTGGGTCACAGGCAGCGCTGAGCCTCCAGATGTACTGGCACACCTGCAGCCGGATCGGCACACCTGCAGCCTGATCGGCACACCCTGTTCGGCACACCTGCAGCCGGATCGGCACACCTGCAGCCGGATCGGCACACCTGCAGCCTGATCGGGCGAAAAGGAGAACCAACAGAATGTTTCTACAAATTCACCTCTGAGGCCTTGAATAATTATATTCAAGCAAGTCTCTATAAGGCAAGGTGACGCATGCATTTTTTCATCTGCTGAAAATATGATTTTTAAGTCTGGTCTAGGAGAGAAACTATTTCTGCTACATAGTTAGAACAGTATATGTATATAACTTTAATGATTACTGGATACTTTCAGGATTTGATTAAAAAGAAACTCATCTGTGCAGCCCTTGTGGAACATTAAGTTAAGATGAATTAAGGGTATGTACGTTAAGTGCAATACATCAGGTGTGTGCTGAGCTCTGGTGTTCTGTTAGATTAGGTTAGTTTCACTGTTGACAGCCAATTACAGCGTTGCCAACATCATCTGCAGTAATAGCTTACCTTATCTTGTGCTTTGTCACTGATGCTTGTAGCTTTTTACTTCGTTGGTGACATATGTTCCTTTTTGTCATTGTGTGTTTAGCATTTGGTCCACTTTGTTGTCATTGTTTTACTAATCAGCTGGGTGTGGTAGTTTTGATACTGGTGCTCTTTAGTTAGTCTGAGCAGATGTTAAGAGGAGCATCTCCAGCTGTGTCGTCAGTTAGCTGGAGTGTTTAAATAGCAGGGGACGCGTACAGCAGCCTCATCGCACAAAGACGAGGAGCAGGAGAGAACATCAGGGGGAACACCAAAACACCGTGTGCCTCCTGATTTCTGTCTTCCATCTCTTCAGACTGCAGCGTAGTGTGTGCTGAGCGTGCAGTGAGTGTGCTGTGGGTGTGCAGTGAGTGTGCAGTGAGTGTGCAGTGAGTGTGTTGTGAGCGTGCAGTGAGTGTGCAGTGAGTGTGTTGTGAGTGTGCAGTGAGTGTGCAGTGAGTGTGTTGTGAGCATGCAGTGAGTGTGCAGTGAGTGTGCAGTGAGTGTGTTGTGAGCGTGCAGTGAGTGTGCAGTGAGTGTGCAGTGAGTGTGTTGTGAGCGTGCAGTGAGTGTGTTGTGAGCGTGCAGTGAGTGTGCAGTGAGTGTGTTGTGAGTGTGCAGTGAGTGTGCAGTGAGTGTGCTGTGAGTGTGCAGTGAGTGTGCAGTGAGTGTGTTGTGAGCATGCAGTGAGTGTGCAGTGAGTGTGCAGTGAGTGTGTTGTGAGCATGCAGTGAGTGTGTTGTGAGCGTGCAGTGAGTGTGCAGTGAGTGTGTTGTGAGTGTGCAGTGAGTGTGCAGTGAGTGTGCTGTGAGTGTGCAGTGAGTGTGCAGTGAGTGTGTTGTGAGCGTGCAGTGAGTGTGCAGTGAGTGTGCAGTGAGTGTGTTGTGAGCGTGCAGTG
Organism: Megalops cyprinoides; assembly: GCF_013368585.1. NCBI lineage: Eukaryota > Metazoa > Chordata > Actinopteri > Elopiformes > Megalopidae > Megalops > Megalops cyprinoides. The sequence goes on along the minus strand of NC_050588.1, from coordinate 41,324,522 downwards.
AGTGTGTTGTGAGCGTGCAGTGAGTGTGCAGTGAGTGTGTTGTGAGTGTGCAGTGAGTGTGCAGTGAGTGTGCAGTGAGTGTGTCGTGAGCGTGCAGTGTGTTGTGAGCGTGCAGTGTGTTGTGAGCGTGCAGTGAGTGTGCAGTGAGTGTGTTGTGAGCGTGCAGTAAGAGTGTAGTGTGTGCTGAGCGTGCAGTGAGCGTGCAGTGAGTGTGCAGTGAGACACAGCTGACCTGCGAAGCTGGTGTTGCGGATGAACCTCAGTAAGGTGGTGCCGTTGACCGGGTCCATCCGGGGACAGAGCCCCACTTGGCCGGGACACAGCTCCTTGTGCATGTTATGCAGGGCGTGCGCCATGGCGTAGACGGCGTCAATCACAAACTGCACTTTGCCCTCCTGCTCGTAGGACGAATCCTTCCCGATCCGCTCGTGGTCTGAGGGGCACAGAGACAAAATCTCTCATAAACACCACTGTGGAGATCTGAAAAATATGTCAGTGTGGAGAGTCTGTCCACTGTGTTTTTATTCTCATATATACAGATAGCACACACAGAAGAATTTACACCCCGGTTTTGGCACAATAGAAAGAGCAGTGATTGCAGGGTCAGCACTGGATTTTCCTGTGTGTGTAGGTGACTGGTCAGCATTTGAGTAGCTCTGAAGAGAGCAGTACCTTGTTTGTGTGACACCTGCATACACGCTTCACAGTCCTACAAACATGCTCTCTCTACAAAGGCTTTAAGCACTGGGCCTGTATTTAAGAATATGAGAATCAGTCCTCAGAGTCCTGAAAGCACTTTCAGGAGTAAAAAATTCAGAACAGGCAATGAGTGTTTCTAATTCTTCCTATTCCTACTCTCAGCAGGGAGCAAGACCCTTTGTCACGAGTAGACCTCAGCTGTTTCCTCTTTAACATCAGGATACAGTAGTCAGTCCTTCAAAGCAGCAGTCTTTACGACTCTCTTCAAGAAGCTCAATGACTCATCTACCAACAGGCCCATCTCAAAGCTCCCATTCATCTCAACAGCACAGGAGAAAACTGTTAGTAACGTCACTCATTCCTGTAGTACAGAAACATCTACGTCTTTCAGTCAGGATTCACCCCACATCGCAGCACTTTGGTCCTAGCCAAAGTGCTGGATGACCTGCTCGTCTCTACTGACAACCATGTTATTGGACTTAAGTGCAGTCTTTGACACTATTGACCATCCTATCATCGTAAACAGGCTAGAAAACTTTGTTAGTCTCTGCGGATAGGCTCTCTCCTACCCACCTGCTGTTTGTACAGCAGTTTGTGACAATTTCAATTGTAAAAATGCACAATTACAAATAAATTTGATTTGATACATTTGAATTATACAAGCTGGGAAATTAGGAGAAAATTCTGAAACCAAAATGAGCCCATGATGATGTGATAAACAACACAGGAAAAGCAACAGGTTATGGAAGTAGGTTTACACAGTCCAGCTATATGGATTATAATATATGAGAAAATTATTGAATTCTTTATACAAAATGTCAACTTGAAATTCAATGTGTAGGATTTTTATGAAGTTTTTTATGAAGTCCTGTACAGCAGCCTGTACAGGACCAGAGGCACACGGTCACTGAGAAACAGGAGGATTTCTGTGGTCACTCAGTGAATCGCAGACACCTTCAGAATGCTCTGGGACAATGGTCTCAACTCTAACAGGACACTGTGTTTGCAAATATATTTATACAATGGTCCAATGGTGCCTATTTAAGGTATTTAATGTGCCCCAAAAAGCTAACAACATGCATTTTCTATTTTAGCAACTGTTACTGCAGCTGAATTGACAAGTTAAGGTTAGGGTTAGGCTTAAATGTGGGGACAGAAAGCATGTATCCTGGAAACTAATGAGACACACACTCATCTTGAGAAAAACACCCTAATTCTGTGCAAACTCTGCCCTAGACATGCATCCTCTACACAGGAGCTGAGGCAGCCCATATCTGAATGCACTTAGAAGGAACTATCAGGGTTTGCGGGGAAAGGACCCAGGCACAGACAATACGGGCAGTATGAGAAGGCTGTTCTTTAATGACACGTCCAAAAATCACAAGCAAAATTGGAGTCAGAAAAACACTGAGTCCGTAGCTAAAAATCCAGTGGCAAACAGACAACATCCAAAACGGCAGGCAAAAGAGAAATCTGGGACAGGCAGAGCCAGCAACAAGCAGGAACAGCACAGCCTTACAAACAAAAGGTGGGAATGAAACAGCTAAGACAGTGAGAGGATCGGGTAAAGAACAAAGAAAACAGCCGGGTATACATAGGCAGGCAGATGATGAGGGGACGAGACACAGGTGTGCGGAACAAACTTCAGGTGACGGGTGCAGCCAAGTAACAGGAGGACCATCCACACAGACAGACAGGGAGACACCACACAGCTCAGGCTGAAGTGCTGAGAGAAACAGTGCAAGTCTCAGGGGAAGCGCTTGAATGGGGTTTCCACATTGAGTCAAACTGAAGCGCAGAAGGGATGAGCATGTGACCGATGGAGGGACAGGACATGACAGCAGTCCTCATCTCTCACAGCTGATATAATCACTTATGACAGGTGTATATTAATGACTGCAGACGCTGTTCCAGCAGTTGGTAAAAACATGTTAATTACCATGCCAGGTTTCAATTAACACCATACACTGCAATTAGGAAGTGTCTGTCAACTACCCTGGTCAGAGAAAGAAAGAGAGAGGTTACTACTCTGTGTTACTGTTCTCTGAGGGCTCCAAGGTTTTACAAGAGTACAACTGTCAAAGGAGAAGCTGCACCTTGTAAAATACAGTTTAACCCCCAATCACTTAAAATGTATACAGTTATGTATTGGTGTTTTGTGTTGACTTTATATCAAATTTTGTAAATAGTAAATAGCAATTGTTACAATCTATAGTTGTTTTGCATTTATTTTATATTAGCATCTATGTAAATAGTCATCATTTGCAGTGTCTTAGAAATAAATAAATGATAATGCTTTTATCTAATTTAAAAAATTCTGAGCATAGTGTTGCCTGGCACCCAGTTATACTTACATTACACATTACAAAGCAACAGAATGCCCCTCTGACATGGTTTTTAATCCAGACAATCTACATTATCAGTCTCTGTGGAGATAACCAGGCTGACACATATGCTTTTGGAGGGCAATTCAAGTAAACATTTTTTTTAGCAAGCAAGGGCATATCAAATTTTTCATGTCATTCTAAGGACTCCTGATTGACTCCACAAAGTAATTCTGAATAAAATATATGGCATGTTTGGATATCCATTATAACCTCTGACCAATCTGCCTAAAACTGAGAGTCCAAAAGCTCAGAACACATCAAAAACAGAACAGATTTCACATAGTTAAATCCACAATAAACCATTTAAAGGCACACTGGACTGTTGGCTACAAAAATATATCATACTTGCATACTATAAATATATCAAAGCTTGAAATATAAGATTTATGGAGAAAGATTAAAGAAAACAATGGTGAAAGTCATTTCCCATGAGACATTTCATCCACAGACACCAACACCAAATCAAAGACTTGATTACAAATGCGTGGCATGTCCAACCAGATATTTTCCCTGAGTTTATTTTCTCATAACAGCATTCTAGGTGTCTTTCAAAAATACAACAGTCCCATATAAAATTCCACAGGGAGAGAGCCTTCGATGATTAGCCTGCCAACCAAACCCTGCTGCTGCTATCAGGGATTAGCTGTTCACAAAGATAAACAGGCAGTTTCTCCACTTGAATTATACATGTTTTTTAGGAAAAAAAAAACAAAAAACCTGCCAATCTGAACTAAACATAAGCACCTGGGCTGTGTAAACTGGCATTTCTGAAGAAAGAGAATAAACAGAATATATGAATTGACAGTTATGCATTAGACTTATCACATAGTGACTGCATCTGCACTGATACAGGACTGCTGCAGAAAGCTGACTGCAGAGCCTCACCCTCACCCATGCAGCTGCTGCAACCCTCCCACGCGCCTGCACACATCCGCATAGTCACACACTGCGCTACAGCCGCACAGTGTCACACTGCACACATCCGCAATCACACACTGCGCTACAGCCGCACAGTCACACACTGCGCTACAGCCGCACAGTGTCACACTGCACACATCCGCACAGTCACACACTGCACACATCCGCAGTCACACACTGCGCTACAGCCGCACAGTGTCACACTGCACACATCCGCACAGTCACACACTGCGCTACAGCCACACAGTGTCACACTGCACACATCCGCAGTCACACACTGCACTACAGCCGCACAGTGTCACACTGCACACATCCGCATAGTCACACACTGCGCTACAGCCGTACAGTCACACACTGCACACATCCGCACAGTCACACACTGCACACATCCGCAGTGTGACACACTGCACACATCCGCAGTGTGACACACTGCACACATCCGCAGTGTGACACACTGCACACATCCGCAGTCACACACTGCGCTACAGTGCACTCTCCCATCCAGCTGCACTCTCCCATCCAGCTGCACACTCCCATCCAGCCGCACTCAGCCGCACTCTCCCATCCAGCCGCACTCAGCCGCACTCTCCCATCCAGCTGCACATTCCCATCCAGCCGCACACTCTCCCATCCAGCTGCACTAAGCCGCACTCTCCCATCCAGCTGCACTCTCCCATCCAGCCGCACTCTCCCATCCAGCTGCACTCAGCTGCACTCTCCCATCCAGCTGCACTCAGCCGCACTCTCCCATCCAGCTGCACACTCTCCCATCCAGCCGCACACTCTCCCATCCAGCTGCACACAGCCGCACTCTCCCATCCAGCTGCACTCTCCCATCCAGCCGCACACTCTCCCATCCAGCTGCACTCAGCCACACTCTCCCATCCAGCTGCACACAGCCACACTCTCCCATCCAGCTGCACTCTCCCATCCAGCTGCACACAGCCGCACTCTCCCATCCAGCCGCACACTCTCCCATCTAGCCGCACACAGCCGCACTCTCCCATCCAGCTGCACACAGCCGCACTCTCCCATCCAGCCGCACACTCTCCCATCCAGCTGCACACAGCCGCACTCTCCCATCCAGCCGCACTCAGCCGCACTCTCCCATCCAGCCGCACACTCTCCCATCCAGCTGCACTCTCCCATCCAGCCGCACACAGCCGCACTCTCCCATCCAGCCGCACACAGCCGCACTCTCCCATCCAGCTGCACACAGCCGCACTCTCCCATCCAGCCGCACTCTCCCATCCAGCTGCACACTCTCCCATCCAGCTGCACACAGCCGCACTCTCCCATCCAGCTGCACACTCTCCCATCCAGCTGCACACTCTCCCATCCAGCTGCACTCAGCCGCTCTCTCCCATCCAGCTGCACACAGCCGCACTCTCCCATCCAGCTGCACTCTCTCAACCAGCTGCACACTCTCCCATCCAGCTGCACTCAGCCGCTCTCTCCCATCCAGCTGCACACAGCCGCACTCTCCCATCCAGCTGCACTCTCTCATCCAGCTGCACTCAGCCGCACTCTCCCATCCAGCTGCACACTCTCCCATCCAGCTGCACTCTCCCATCCAGCTGCACACTCTCCCATCCAGCTGCACACTCTCCCATCCAGCTGCACTCAGCCGCACTCTCCCATCCAGCCGCACACAGCCGCACTCTCCCATCCAGCCGCACTCTCCCATCCAGCCGCACACAGCCGCACTCTCCCATCCAGCTGCACACAGCCGCACTCTCCCATCCAGCCGCACTCAGCCGCACTCTCCCATCCAGCCGCACACTCTCCCATCCAGCTGCACACTCTCCCATCCAGCTGCACACAGCCGCACTCTCCCATCCAGCCGCACTCTCCCATCCAGCCGCACACAGCCGCACTCTCCCATCCAGCCACACTCTCCCATCCAGCCGCACACAGCCGCACTCTCCCATCCAGCTGCACACTCTCCCATCCAGCTGCACACAGCCGCACTCTCTCATGCAGCCGCACACTCTCCCATCCAGCTGCACTCAGCCGCACTCTACCATCCAGCCGCACACTCTCCCATCCAGCCGCACACTCTCCCATCCAGCTGCACACAGCCGCACACTCTCCCATCCAGCCGCACTCAGACAAATTTGAACACAAACCCAAGGGCTCAGCCTGTACTGAAGACATGCACCTCAGTAACTGACCCACTTGAGAGCCTGTTAAACACCATTCTCAATACATGATGATTAATTGTATTCTGCAGTTATGATCAATCTGAATGTCTGAAATTATGAAAAAGAGAAAGGTTGTGCAGCTGCTGGATATTATATTTATATTATTTATATATAATATATATGAATATGAACAGCACAATATAATTAGTCCAGAATATGATTGTGGTGAAGTCATATGGATCCTTCCTTCATCTCTGGAACAGTTGCAAGAGGCAACTCCGAGATGTATCTTTGAGAAGTCAAAAGCCAATTCTAATTAATTAGTGTTGGATATGGTAAATACATTAAGGATTACCCCGCAAATGTTTATGTTATGTTGATAGGTTAATTGAATCATCTCTGGAAAATATAAAAAGGGAATTTTTATACAGTAGGAGTAGCTGGCAACTGTGGGACAGAGTCACAGTGGTGATGTGTAAAGGAAAGTGCACCACACTGAAAGCACCTGAATCGAATGGGGGGTTTGTGACCAGTAGGGCTGTGCCCACTCATTGAAAAATACCACTATCAGTATGACTTTGGACAATTTCCCAACTATAATTATCAACCAATTGTTTTTGGAGAAATACATGGCCTGAACATTTTGAAGATAGTAAAAAAAATCTTTAATCCAGTGAGCTATTTGTAATTCACTTTTACTTGGTTAACTACCAGTTAATATCTAAAACTCGGATCACTCTGCACGCACACACACACACGCTTCAGTGACACACTGTTCCACTTATCAGTTCACAGGCCCACTAACCTAAAGTTCTTGACAGATATGTTTATGTTTTGTTGCTTAGTAGATGCTCTTATCCAACATGAGTACAATTAATTTGCATTTCCATTTCTGACATCCAGCAGATGCTCTTTCCCAATGTGACTCCCACAGTCACTACATGTTGCTTAGCGATGCTCAACAATGACAGCTAAAACAAATTCGAGAGAGCATTCTTTTGTTAGCAATTTACAGTTAGGCAAATAATTGTACAATAGATCAATTCAATATTTATATATATAAGCATGAGCCAAAAGAAAAACTTTATAACAATTACACCTCTAAATCAGTGCAGGTTCATGTAGTTCTGGATTTTCCAACCTGACTACGACCATATCCAACACTGGTGACTCAAATAAGGGATATGACTGGGACTATAGCTAGGCTGGCACACTCCTAATGAACACTGTGAGACAGACTTTCCAGCTGCAGCTAGCCTCATTCCACAAGATGAAATTGCTTTCATCACAGGCTTGTACCCAAATTTTGCTGTCTCATTTCCTCTGTATTGTCCAAAATGTGAACTGAAATACTGCACATTGGCTACACATTTGGGATTTCCTACTGGCGATATTTTTGCTCTGTTACATTTTTTCAGAGCTTTTACTGATGCTATAGATACAGTGAATGTGTGAGATAAGATAGAGAAAGCAAAGGACCTCCCTGCTCTGTTTCTGAGTTAATCCTGTGTATAGATATCCTTTAACTAAACAAATCACACACTAAATTGAGGACCAAAAAGGAATCTATGCCATTTTCTCATTTGCCATTCTGTGTCTATTTCCAGCTCTCAACCCCATGTATGTATTTGCTTCAGTGATGAAAGGGAATTTCACATCTCTGGCATCTTTAATGGCTGAATTAAAAAGAGCAGGTTATGGCCCTGAACACAGGTTAAGATGAGGGCCAGGAACTGAGCATCCCCCCCACACACACACACCCAGAGAGACAGAGCAGGGAGCACCTGCCCACACAGCTTTCTGCACACATCTTCATCCCAAATCAAAGCGCACCCACACACTCCTCACCCTACACTCCTGCATGTGGAGAAATCCACTCAGATTAGAGAGCAGTTGAAAAGGGTCTCTCAGCACTTTGGCTGATGCAGAAGGGGACTCTGACAGGGAGAACTGGCTCTGAGCTCTTTAGTTTCTACTGCTCATATGTTTCTAAAGAAAGAAAAAAGTCTACTTCCCTAAAGGACTTTGATGGCTTCTAAAATTGGTTGTTTTTGTTTGCTTGTTTTGAGTTGTAAGATGAAGAAAGCACACTCAGCATAACATAACATAACATAAGTAGCCCATTGTCTCTTACATTTCTCAGTAATAAAGAAAGTCACCTGAAGTTATGAAGAGAGTGAGTGTCCATTAACCCCCACAATGAGTGGAGTGGATCCACATCTAGCTAAGACCACACAGCTGCCTGACTGCTGGATCCAGCACCCAGGGCTGGTAAATTCCTATCTGAATACATTTTTTATCGACAGGTTACTGTTTTTCTTTTATTTCATGCACACTAATGCTGGCCTTTGTGTATTATCAGATTATAATTTATATCTATTTCTTCTCACCAGCTACTATAACCTGGATGTGAGACTGCAGTGATACTTGCCATATGTGAAATGTGAAGTTCAGCGTCTTATGACCCAAAAGCACAACAGCAGCAAGAATGACATGGTACCCGGCCACCGTCACTGATCATATCATTTCCACCTTTATACCATCCTGCAGAGTCTGAGAGTGTGTGCTTTAGGCTTGTGAAAAACAATGCTACATCCTTCTTAAACTCCTATCTCAAATTGACCATTATTTTATTATAAAACTGTACTGGTGCAATTATAGTCTATTCATCACCCAAAACCAAATGAGGTCATTTGGGAATCACATGCTGTGACTAAGTTTTGTATTTGAACTCAAAGGCAAGACTTATTTAGTACAAATGCAAAACCAACTTGCAGAAATACAATTCACGTGGATGGCTGTTACATTGCAAGTATAAAAATGGTTACTGGTATTGCTGGTACAGCTGGTATAGCTAATAATTCCACTAGCCTTATCATAAAATGTACATTATATTACTTACATCCATTTAGCGGACGGTCCAGAGCGACTTCCAACCCAATAGAACATAAGTGTGTCCATTCAAGTTAGATGAGGAGCAGTGTCAGACCAGGCTAACAACACTCCCAGACCTATAAGTGTGAGCACAACACCATTCAAGTCCTACCTTAAGTTAACTTGTGGCAACTAGTTAACTAGGCAACAGAAGCCAAGTACACTAGAACACAGAAACCAAAATACATCACAATACTACTCGAAAGTAAACATCAATACTAGAAGTAGCAGGTGTTATGGGGTGGGAATTGAAGTGGAACTAAGATGCAGTCTGAAGAGGTTCAGTCTGCAATGGGAGATGGCCAGGGATTCTGCTGTCCTGACCTCTGTGGGGAGTTCATTCCACCACTGAAGTACCAGTACAGACAGAGATTGTGTTTGAGAGGAGCGACACCGTCAGGTCGGGAAAGTCAACTTGCCCCGTAGATGCAGAGCATAGCGGCCTCGAGGGAACATAGGGTTTGAAGACCGGTGCATGTATTGTGTATCCAGACTCCATGGTCTTGAGGAGGCTGAATTTTTACCTGTGTAGCCAAACAAATCAAACATGTTTGCTGAATTAGCCTGGCTGTGAAGTGGCCGCCCGGCATTGCTGCTGTTTGACTCTGTGAAATGTGTTCCTGGTCACTTAAGAATCTATTCAAACGGCACGCTGGCAAACAGATTTTTGGCTGCCCCAAATTTGGCTGTTGTGTTCAGCTTAACCAATATTAAATTGTTTCTGGGCCCAAAGCAAATAGGCTGTTTGCTTTTGCTAAGTAATTAGACTAACAATAACAAGGCAGAAACAGTCTGCAGCCAACTCACCTTTACCTTTAAAAGGACATAATGTTTCACACAAGGCAATCATCAAACTGAAAGAAACTGACTTTAAAAAACACCATCCTCATATTTTGTCTGGATTGCAAAAAATTAAACAAGTAGATGAATTACTTGGAGTAATGAAGCTATCAACACCAAAAGCATCTTCCAATGATGTGTGAGAGGCTACAGCAACATAGCCATGCTTGGCCACACAGTGCAGTGGGTGGTCAGTTAATGTGCCATTTACCTGCTGGAGACTCACGTTCCTACAGCCTCCTCCCTCGGATGCTGCAGCCTGGAATTCCTTTATCTAGACTTGGCTAGTTTAGTTCTCGGTAAAATATTCCAATGCAATGTCTCAGTATCATATCTGCTCAAGCAATGGGTGGCCTACATTTTTCAGCTGTCAGCAGGACTTAATCTCTCAGAAGCATCTGCTAGCGTTTTCACTCCTGTTTTCGCTTTTCTCTGCTATTTACAGTGTCGACAAACATGTCTGTGTTCTGGGCAAATGTTTGCCAATACTAGGTAACTATTGACATGACTTAACTGATTAGTGGGTAAACCCCCTATGTCATTAAGGCTTTCTGGCAGATGGCACTTTATTAGTGCTATTAACTTGTTGGCATTTCTGCTCTGCGTGATTGCATTGTACAACACATTACTTTGCCGGAAGTTACACATACACACACAGCTGCTGGTACGGGTCAGCCAGGCTTGTGCTATGCAGCAAACTCTGATGCTTGGTGATTTCTGTCTGAGTAATGATTTCCAATATGACAATTAACAGTTGTCATAACAATAGCTTCATTCATTGAGCACAAACTGGATTAGAGCTCTGGCATTTTGATTCATTCATTTGTCATTGATTTTATCATCTTCCTAATTATTTGAAATAAGCCTCTGCCAAACAGCCTCAGGCATGATGGCTGTTATTAGGTCATCAGAACACTTCAGCCTGCCCCAATATTATGACTTATATTCACCATTAATATTGGACTGGACCTGTTAGCAGGTAGCATGCAGTACAGTGTATCTTTCTGAATGTAGGATGGGGTATCCCTTATAATGAATGGAATATGTGTAAAATTATAAGGTGTGGTAATTCTTTCACTAAGAGAGTTGTATTTATTTTGAGCTGCTTAGCTAAAATAAGCACCAAATTAGATGTACTGAAATTCTTAAGATGTACTGCTTCATACAACAGCCCAAACCCCAGGCTATCAAAGTGCTCATCACACTGCTTGCAAAGCGGATGTATCTGCAGCTGTTCCTGGTAGGTGAACAGTGCTGTGACAGCATTACCTCTGCACTTAATGCCAGCCTTTTGTCCTTAAAGAGAGGGCATGAGCAGGAAAGAAAAGTCCCTTGATTTAAAATTGCACACCATTCTGTAAAACAGCTGTCTTTAAGGACCATACATAAAATCAGTCAATGATCTGAAGGAACAGAAGTTTTTTGTAATGTAACTGAAGCAGGAGGGATTTTCAGGGCTCCATACTACAGACACCTTGATGTTTACAGCCCACCCCAGAGCCCTCTGCAGCACAGCAGAGCCGGCATAAAATCTGAGTCATCCTTATACAGTAGCATTACATTATATTACATTATCCTCATTTAGCAGCTCTTATCCAGATCCAATTACATAGGTTACAATTTTACATGTTATCAATTTTTACAGCTGGAGATTTACTGAAGCAATTCTGGGTTAGGCACCTTGCCCAAGGCTACAACACCAGTGCCACAGCATGGAATCAAACCAGAAACCTTCTGGTTACAAGCCCTGCTCCTTACCGCTACACCACACTGCGGCCTGCTCCTTAACGCTACACCACACTGCTGCCCTACTCCTTACCACTATTCCACACTGCTGCCCTGCTCCTTACTGCTACACCACACTGCTGCTCCTTACCGCTACACCACACTGCTGCCCCTCCCACCTCCCCTGCCTTCCCAGGAATCTACAGTTCTGCCAGGACTTACTGATGCACCTCTGGTGAATTTGATCCACAAGATCCTTACAGCTGTAGCTCTCTTGTTTAGGGATTAAGGGAGCTGGAAAGGTCACATCTGCATCCCCTCACAATCCTCTTTGCATCAGTCAATATCACTCGCTCTTTACAGCCAGGCCACACGGTCAGCGTGTAGAATGGGGTCCTGGGAGAAGCAGGCTGCTTCCACACGGTCAGCGTGTAGAATGGGGTCCTGGGAGAAGCAGGCTGCTTCCACACGGTCAGCGTGTAGAATGGGGTCCTGGGAGAAGCAGGCTGCTTCCAGTGATGGTGTTAATGGGCCAGTAGGAGGTCGTTTGTTTTTTGAATGTAGAGGAGACATTTACCTGAGGTGCTGGTTCACTGTGATCATTTCACATTCCTCTGCTCTAACGGCACCCAACGTCCTTACAAAGCCAATCTGGCCATTTAACTAACATTTTAACTATCCTGTTTAACTGTCTAAATGAACCCTTCCTCTCCACCTCATCTGATGTATGATGAATGTTCTAGCAAAAAATGGCTCCTCTTCAACACCAAAGTGTAGCCTACACAGTGGGGACAGATGTGGGTCCGCCCCACCATGTCACTGAAAATGGTCAGGAAGAAGGTAGCCTGCATGTTGCTTTTACCACATAAACTCAAGTCTGAGCCATGGTTATACCTTCATATTACTTCATGTAAATTCTAACATTGATGTTGCTCGAAATTCATTCTAGAATTAGGGAAAATGTCTAGATTATAAGAAACAGGTCATTGCATTTATTTCAAACATGACAAATTAATATGTATGTAGTTTGTTCAAACACATATTATACAGATGAATTAGTCTGTAATTTACACACATGTTGGAAAGAGCATAGCTACAGCAGGCCTCTGACAGTACTCACTAATAAAAACAGCCTACATGGTTGGATACATCTGGCTGCTGAACTTCTCTTAAGGTAAAACATTTTAGCTTCCTGAAAGTACACAGAGATGCAGTGTGATCTGCACTTCAGTATAAGTGAGAAATGGTGAAAATTGAAAGCAGTTGTTCTTCACATACAATACACAGATTTCCAAATGAAGAAAAATAAAAAATTTAGTGGAATAAACATTGTGAATAAATCTAAAATAAAGTATAAGAAGTAGGAAGGGACTTTGGAGTCCCTGTGTGTGTGTGTGTGTGTGTGTGTGTGTGTGTACGCAGTGTCCCTGTGTGTGTGTGTGTGTGTGTGTGTGTGTGCATGTACGCGGTGTCCCTGTGTGTGTGTGTGAGTGTGTGCAGTGTCCCTGTGTGTGTGTGTGTGTGTGTGTGTGTGTGTGTGTGTACGCAGTGTCCCTGTGTGTGTGTGTGTGTGTGTGTGCATGTACGCAGTGTCCCTGTGTGTGTGTGTGTGTGTGTGTGTTTGTGTGTGTGTGTGTGTGTGTGTGTGTGTGTGTGTGTGTGTGTGTGTGAGTGTGTGTGCGCGTGTGTGCGCGTGTGTGTGTGCAGTGTCCGTGTGTGTGTGTACGCAGTGTCCCTGCCTGGAGGTGAAGCTGAATCCCCTGAAAGCGAAAGCTTTGCCAGATCAGCCCATATTCGGCTTCAGACAAACGTGCTGCAAACACATTGGCTACTTTTCATAATGAAGGACATCAACATCTGCATATATGATTCATAACACTGAGGATTTGTTTTGGACTGAATAGGATGAAAAGCCTAATATTCAGCCAAACATTCATTCAACAGTGTTGCCGTCTATTACAGACAAATCAAGGTAGAGAAGTTCAGATCTGTAAGAAATGTGCAATGAAATATCTGAGACTCAGAGACCCTGAGACACTGAGAGTATGGCTTACACTCCCTGGATCCTAAAAAAAGCTCTTACAAATCAGACTGTGGGCATTCCTTTAAGAAATACAATTTTACCACTTGGCTACGACAGACTCATATTCACAGAATCCACCTCAATAGTCCCAAGTCTCAAGTCTCCATCTTCCAGGTGCTTCCTAATTATTAATCCAGCACAGGAATGTTAATTAACTGTTATTTTCTTGTTGAATGAAGTAACCTAACTACATACTGAACAGAGAGAGCTTTCATCCAACCTGGGAAAGTCTGTGCTTCACATCTGTACATCATTCCATGCAGGTCTCAGCAGAGACTGACCTGACTGAGTCCCCAAGGTCCTAAAAATTACATTCATTATATTCAATATCCATCTATTGTCTACACAAGCTGGCTACCTTCAGCTTCCTGCCATATCAGGTAGAGCAGAATATCATCAGTTTCTCTGACACATCACTGTTTCTCTCACACATCACTGTTTCTCTGACACATCAGTGTTGAAAGGAACACACTTTTGATTGTGACTTTCGTTTTCCCGTTTTATCATCACACAGAATCGTTAAACCTGAGGGAGTGATCCTATCAAAGCAGTTTGCAATAAGAATGATACACAGTAACACTGCTGTAAATCTGCAGCTGAAAATCAAGGTCAACAGGATTGATGTTCTGACTGAATCGATCCCCTTCTCCTGGCCTTCTTTCACTGCCCTTCTGTGAGCTGCTTCAGAGTTCAGGCATCTGCAGCAATCACATCATCGCCCTGCTGGAACTCTGGAGAGACTCTGGAAAGACTCCCTCAGGCTCCTCCTCCATAAGAGTTCAGCTAGACCAATCCCTGCAGGACAACTTTCATCTCTGAAAGCACTCATCCCATTTTCAGAGAAAGCAACAATCATTAATCTCATTAAAAAGAGTCAATTGCAACCTTTTCTTTTACAAATCAACAAATTTGTTTGAGCCATTTTCAGCTGGAGTTAAAATACTGTAGCACTGGAAGCCAAGCCAGGGAACCCCTCTCTGAATGAACAAAATTGTCTTTTTCCACATCAGAACTTACCTGATAGAAACAAACCTGTTGTGACCTGGGAGCACACAGCGCACAGGCCATGCTGTGGTACCAGTGAGATCACACAGATGAAGGCTGTGACATGAAGGCCATCAGTGATCTGTCACTTTTAATTTCCCATTTTTAACTTGCAGAAGAGTATGTTTGTTTCTCATTGAAGTGCTTATTTTAATCTGCCACATCCACCAGAAATTGCCTTCTTGACCAGGATTTCTTTATACAGCACTCCATGTAGCAATCCAGTGTGTTATTGTTATTTCAGCTGGCTGATGTAAATGTGTTTATCTAAATTGCTCATGTAAATTACTCTGGCCATTAACATCAGTCCAGCAGTTTGCACCCTACTTATTCAGAGGATTTAAGCAACTAATGCGAACATATGACCCTGCATGTGGACTCTGAATTAAAGTGTTTCTCTCTTTTCCCAGCAAACGCACAGTATGAATGTTACTGACAGGATAAAGCACTGCTGGTGAAAAATATCCCTAGAGACCTGCTTCCATGACAACTGATGGGACACATACAGAATTTCTACCTCTTTCAGTTCATGCTTATGAACTGCATGTTCCTGAGAGCAGTGCATTAGCTACAGGAGACCTTATCAACTGTTTGTCTATTCATTTTGGAGGCAACAAAGTTCCACATGCAGTGCTTCCACTGCCCAGACTGACTGCGGTGCTTTGAGTCAGTTTCTGCTACGGACCCTACATTTCTGCTTTAAGTGTGTGAATGATGAATGTAAGAGAGGCACTGTGATGTGGGTTGTAATTCTACAGCTTATCTTCAAGATCTGACAATAAATGGTTGGCAACTTGAACAGTGAATGAAATCCATGGTTTGGCCTGTTTAGAGGGAGTTTCTGTGTTAGCAGGTGTTAGATGATACCTTGACATATCAATATGTGTAATGCCAGATAATCTCACTGCAGTTGCTGTAGGTATTGGGAAATCTGGAGGAAACAAAAAAGAACTGCTTGCTTTCCCTGCTCACAAGTTAAGCACAAACCAGCACCCTTACCCTGAGGTAAAAGGCACTGCCTCAACACCAGAACCCTTACCCTGAGGTAAAAGGCACTGCCTCAACACCAGCACCCTTACCCTGAGGTAAAAGAAAAAAAAATACTTGGGTTTCTTTATGTAGTAAAGGACCTGGCATGTGGGAACAGCATAGAAGATCCATCCACTTTGTCAGTCCGTTGTCTCACAGTGTCTCCTAACCTGAATGAAATGAACAACAACCCCAGCTTAGACGAAGTGCTTATTGATCTGAAGGACTCAATCCAGTGGATCATATTTTCTGCTGAAGGCTGACTGCAGTTGGCAGAGGCAGAACAGAGTGTGCTGATTGACTGGCGACAGAGCTGAGAGAACCTGTCACCAGGCAGTGCGCTCAGGGAAACACACCATGGCCTTTTACTGAGCAGAGGGGGGCGCTGAACACCATGGCCTTTTACTGAGCAGAGGGGGGCGCTGAACACCATGGCCTTTTACTGAGCAGAGGGGGGCATTGAACACCATGGCCTTTTATTGAGCAGAGGGGGGTGCTGAACACCATGGCCTTTTACTGAGCAGAGGGCGGTGCTGAACACCATGGCCTTTTACTGAGCAGAGGGGGGCGCTGAACACCATGGCCTTTTACTGAGCAGAGGGGGGCATTGAACACCATGGCCTTTTATTGAGCAGAGGGGGGTGCTGAACACCATGGCCTTTTACTGAGCAGAGGGGGGTGCTGAACACCATGGCCTTTTACTGAGCAGAGGGCGGTGCTGAACACCATGGCCTTTTACTGAGCAGAGGGCGGTGCTGAACACCATGGACTTTTACTGAGCAGAGGGCGGTGCTGAACACCATGGCCTTTTACTGAGCAGAGGAGGGTGCTGAACACCATGGACTTTTACTGAGCAATGGGCGGTGCTGAACACCATGGCCTTTTACTGAGCAGAGGGCGGTGCTGAACACCATGGCCTTTTACTGAGCAGAGGAGGGTGCTGAACACCATGGCCTTTTACTGAGCAGAGGGCGGTGCTGAACACCATGGCCTTTTACTGAGCAGAGGGCGGTGCTGAACACCATGGCCTTTTACTGAGCAGAGGGCGGTGCTGAACACCATGGCCTTTTACTGAGCAGAGGGCAGTGCTGAACACCATGTTGATGGGGCTCATGGCAGGCCTGCTTTAATGAAGGGTGAATGAAAGTCTTACTCGTGCACTTCCTGACGCCGGAGCCTCTCTTCAGCGCATGCCGGCTCAGCTTGCAGTGGAAGTTATTCTCCCAGAACTCAGCAAACCAGATGTTCCTCCTGTTATTGTCCAGGGTGCGGCTGATGAAGTACCGGTCAAAGCCTGGGGACATCAGTGACAGAAGCCTTATGCTGCTCATTACTTTAAAATAATACCCATATTATTTAAGTACTAATAACAATGATAATAATGAATCAATATAACAACGTAAAACAATATTTACACGTTTGGAATACATATATTATTAGTATTAATACAATACTTAAAACATTACATAAATGGTTCGAAAATAATGTATCTGTGTTAATACATTTCTTTACAACTTTATATGTTTACTTGTAAAACTTGCAGCTTTGGTTATGATTAGAGTTATGGTCAGTATTTACATCAACCAACAAACATTTAAAAAAAATTTTTAAAAATATTTGTAAGTGCTTGTTAAGAATTTATTCATGAATTAATGTATCAATCTATTTATTAATGATCATTATACTGTGCTTAGCTTCCCAGCTTTAGTTGCTTTGTACCTCTGACAGACATGCGTTTGGGCAGGATGGTCACCGCCCCCTCTGCCACATCCTCCTGGTGCAGCACCGGAGCTATCTTTGACCCCCAGCTGTCTGACCCCACCCACAGGAAATGACCCGTCTGATTGGCCTTCTTGGCAGCTTGGAGAAGCCGTCTGCAGGACAAGTGGGAGAGATTCGTCAAGATCCTCCTTCTCACCCTGGATGAGGAAGATCTCTGTGTTCCATAAAATAGCATATGAATAGCAGCAAACATCCATAAAACACTGACAATGTAAATGTATGAGCTGAAAGAAATCAGCCTCTGCTTCCTCTTTAGCACAGTACACAGACAGAGAGGGGGTCTTTTCGGGACATGAGGATCCTCTCAGGTCAGCCCTTCTTACCTGTTGACGGTAGGAATGGTACTAATGATTTCTGAGGACAGATCTGGTCGCTCTGGAGAGCCGCAAAGGAGCCAATTAGCACCTGCTTCATTTCTCCCCGAAATGACCCCCCTAGCCTTACAATATGCTCTGAGGACAGTACCCCCTCCCTCCAGCCTTAAAATACGCTCTGAGAGCAGTGGCCCTCCAAGCCTTAAAATATACTCTGAGAACAGTCCCCCCCCCCAGCCTTAAAATATGCTCTGAGAACAGTCCCCCCCCCAGCCTTAAAATACGCTCTGAGAGCAGTGGCAGGTCACTGCCATACAGCAGCATGACAGAGCAGGAAGTGCCTACAAGGACGCCGAAAGGATAGGAGGCGGAGCGGGAGGACAGCACCACATAATCAGCATGATCGTTCAGGCTTTCCTGTGAAACCAAGTCAGATAAAATCCCTCCATTCACAAATGAAACAAACAAGAAAAATAATGCATGAGTTTTGAGACAATTAGTTTTATCCCACTGTATGTTTATGCAAACATAAAATCAATAGCTCATAGGTGTTGTTCTTTAAAATAATTATGAGCAGGGATGTGTATGCTGGTCCTGAGTCTTTGATTCTGTGCGCAGTGTCTGTGCCAATCTGAACTGACTGTATTATGTCTCAGTCATGGTCTGTACATTCCAGTTCAGGTTACATTTTATGGTACTCCGTCACAATGGCACTGTCATGGATTAGGCCCGCTTTACAGGAACATCACAGCCAGACAAGCTCTCAGAATCCAACGAGAAACCAAGAGAAACACAAAGGTGCTAAAATAGAAGCCAAAAAAACACAAAGCCTCATCTTCCAATCACTGATTTGTGATTTCCAACACCACAAATCTGATTTGGTTTCTAATCCTATTACAATGCATTACTGTAAGCTTCAGACTAGCAGCTCTGCTGTGTCCTTTTTGAGTCTGGCATCCTCAATATAATTATAGTTACCATGTAATGAGTCATCTCCTATATTAAAGTTTGAATTTAGAAAAAATGTTTTTCAAATCCAATCATGGGTGGCTTTCTGCTGTACATTTTCATTCAACATTCCCACGTGTGTTCAAACAATCCCATTTTAAAACTCTTTATCTGAACGACCCTGAATCACCCCTATCCCACACTGCTTAGCAGAGTGCATCTCTGCATGCTCAGGTTTACTTGGGATAAAGTAGCTGGAGGTACAACAGAAATGTCTTACACACAATTTAAATGAATTAATTAGTCCCAGGGTTAGGGTTAGGGTTAGGGTTAGGGTTAGGGTCAGCCCTCAGGACAAATAACAGGAGAGAGGGGTTTCACCAGTAATGACTCATTGCTTTCAGCTCTGAAGTTCTGATGTGTGGAGTGTCTTTAGTTATCTAAAGAGTAAGTGATGGTGACCATAGTTCCTCAGATCAGGGAGTTCATTAAGTCTTACTGTTCATAGCTATCCCATAATGCTGTGCTAAGTGTAAAACTGTGGAAGATACCTTCATTCATTTTATGTGTTTTAACAGAGATTTAATATAGCCCCCCTAATTCCCCATGAATGGTGCATTTCCTGCATACTCTGCCATGTCTCATACTTCTGGCACTGTGGGCAAACAGGGCCAAATGAGGGCACATCTCCCATACAGCAGGCTGGCACTGACAAAGAAACTTTGAACACAGCAGGAGGATTGCAGTAAAACACACAGAGGAGGCAGAAAAGTGCTTCTGTTTTCTCAGGAGGACTGCATTGCTCTCAGCTAGTGTTCAAAAGCACCTTAAATTGTTTTGTGGACTGATCTGGACAACTGTCAGTTGATTCATGTTGAACCACAATAGGATCACAATGTTATTCTGGTTCAGTGACACTGACGCCAGATCCTGCAGCCGATTAATCCTTCAGTTGCAAGAATAACTGCATCCAAACTATACATCGTTACTATGCATTTTACATAAGATACCGTTGTCCTGGCTGATATATTTAAACACAAACATAAGTATGTTTTTTAAGGTACAATGGCAGTGCACGACGTGGGACTCCATGGCGACTGCACTACACTGCCACCCCATAATGGCCTTGGATTTGGAATAGCTGAGGCCCAGGTGGGGTGGGCCTGGGAAATGAAAACAGATCAAACTGCTCCAAGTCGCCAAATGAGAGATACTCCTCTGCTAACGGAAATACTCCATTAGCAGCATTAGCATTACAATGAAATATACTCCTCTGCTAATCACTGTTCAAGGAGGAAAAGTTAAGATCTTTTATCCTTCTATCCTTATCCGCTTTTATTCCTGTCATGGACATGCTACGCTCAGCTCCCAGGCCACAGTCATGTAGTAACTTACCAAAACTCTGGTTATCCAAAACCAAGTGAGCAACAAAAATTCCCCCTTCAGGTTATACTGCATCAAAGTTATGGGAGACTGAGGCTTCATGATTCCAGTAATAAGCTGTCAATCATAAACACTGATGATCTAATCATAAAAACCCTCACCAGCAACCTATGATTGGTTCAGCTAATAGGGGGATTCGATGAAGTCTCACTGATCCATCGCTGTATTGTCTTCACAGGGGTACAGACCCATTTCAGGGTCACTCACCTGATGTCATCCTCGTTGGCAAAGAGGATAACCGCCCGCGCATTGGGGTTCTCTCTCAGCCGGAAGATGATCTTGTCGAACTCGCCAGGTTTGGGTTCACGGGGGATCTTTACCGACTGGGCGATACACACACCACCTGGGACAGACAGAGAGAGAGAGGGAGCAGCTGAGGATGTGCATTTCACAACAATCAGCGCTGCCTGTTACAGGACATGATCAGTGCTGCCTCTGAGAGTTACGGGTCATGATCAGTGCTGCCTCTGAGTGTTACAGGACATGATCAGTGCTGCCTCTGAGTGTTACAGGACATGATCAGTGCTGCCTCTGAGAGTTACCGGTCATGATCAATGCTGCCTCTGAGAGTTACGGGTCATGATTAGCGCTGCCTCTGAGAGTTACCAGTCATGATCAGTGACATCTCTGAGTGTTATGGGTCATGATTAGTCAGGATCAGTGCTTCCTCTGAGAGTTATGGGTGATGATCAGTGATATCTCTGAGTGTTAAGGGTCATGATCAGTGCTGCCTCTGAGAGTTACTGGTCATGATCAGTCATGATCAGTGCTGCCTCTGAGAGTTACCAGTCATGATCAGTGACATTTAGGCTTGCTCTCAGGGTGTCTCAGGCCTGGGAACAATGTAAAGCTGCTTTGTGACAACTTGTGTTGTAAAAAGCGCTATACAAATAAAAATGAATTGAATTGAATCTCTAAGTGTTATGGGTCATGATCAGTCATGATCAGTGCTTCCTCTGAGAGTTACGGGTGATGATCAGTGCTGCCTCTGAGTGTTACCGGTCATGATTAGCGCTGCCTCTTAGAGTTACACGTAATGATCAGTGATGTCTCTGATTGTTATGGGTCATGATCAGTGCTGCCTCTGAGAGTTACAGGTGATGATCAGTGATGTCTCTGAGTGTTACGGGCCATGATCAGCGCTGCCTCACTAAGCAACACTCACAGCCCTTCCTGAGGACTGCTGCTCTGAGTAAACCTGGGAATCTTACTTCTGAGCCCCAGCTCCTTAACTGCTCTACCGCAGTACTGATATTATGATTTTTGTAGCAACTGTAGTACTTGTAGAAACAGTAAAAGAGGTAAACTAGTGATGGTTACAGTAGTATTTTGTGAAGTCACTGGTAGACCCTCATTAATCAACATCTCAATAAACAGATACCCTATAAATTTTTCACTGTAGACTCAGAGACCATCAGCCAGTCATCATACAGACCATGTGTCTTGAAACAGCTTACCATTATTGACACAAATGGCATTTGTCCCAGATGCCTTTAACTATGTTAGTAGCCTCTGAATATCTGCAGGAGTCTTAGATTACCTTAATCGTCTGGCTAAAAAAAATTGAATCGTATAATTCTCATACATTTGACTGCCTGTCACTTTTGCCCAAATAAGCTGCCAAATTCTGAACCCCCAGTTTACACTGCAACATTCTGTGTAACACATCTCCTTTTTACACAGAATGCTGCCCCCGGCACCCCACACTACTGCACCCACACACTGCTGTCAGGGTGGACACACGGCTGCAGATGAAGACCAGAAATCAAGCTTTAAAGAGTGGCTGATGCTGGGGGCTGTCATGCATAATATCAGCCAGCTATAAAGACTGCAGTAGTTTTTGAGAGCTGCAGTAAATCTCAAATGGGGTGTTTGCCTGCTCACTCCAGAGACTGGCACCCGGGACTTTACAGTGAAGCATCTAAAATTAAGCACATGTTACCTGCTTACAACCATCTTACTGTGCCCTTCCCAGTAAGGAATGCCTTTAAAATAACATCTGTTTACCAGACACATGGTTTGAAAGAGCTGCTTTTGCCAAGAG
The DNA here is from genome assembly GCF_013368585.1 of Megalops cyprinoides. Lineage (NCBI taxonomy): Eukaryota > Metazoa > Chordata > Actinopteri > Elopiformes > Megalopidae > Megalops > Megalops cyprinoides. Next base: position 41,302,188 of record NC_050588.1, on the reverse strand, counting down.
CAGAACAAACATACTGATACTTTCTGATGTGGCTGATATGGATTGAAATAACATCCACAGATCATTCATTTGATTCCAAACTAGGCATAGTGTGCGCTTCTATTTTTGGGTGTATGCAAGAGAAAGACAACAAAAAAGTAGCACAAAAAATAAACTCTGGTTTAATCACCCCGTAACAGAAAGTGTTGCTTTTCAGAAGGTTCACTGCCAGATGCCTGCAGCCCCTGTGCTGCTGAGCTGCAGAATCAGTGATGCTGAGCATCAGTGAGGCTCAGACTTCAGGGTCACAGCAGATGCAGCTGCCAGTAAAGACTTTGTGAGAAGGTTTCCAGCACATGCAGCAGCTGCTCTCAGCCACGGCAGTGTTATTTTTCTAATGCAGAGGCGTTGCTGAGCCATGCCATTTATTATGCTAAAGAGGTAATGTTCTTTCCCTGTGCTCACAGTGCGATCGATAAAGAAACAAAGGCCTGTGGAGCGCTCCAAGGCTGCCCGCACCACACAATGGATCACAATGAAACCAGCTGGCAGGCCTCTCAAATGAATGGGCCAAGAAAATGAAAATGACTCCCTAAAAAAAGGTTGCTGCTGTTTGAAACACAAATGCATTGCATTTGATGAAGGGCTCAGTCAGTGGGGCTGCTGGAGCCAATGTGACTGCCTCCTTCAAGGTCTGCAGGTGTGAAAGGAAGCTGCAGAGAATGCAGACTGAGGTCATACAGCTGAGACAGACTCACCAACAGAGCAGAAATTTCCTACAACAGTTGCATTTTATAGATGGAATGGCTGTATGGCTGTGGGTCACCCTCGATGGTGTTTTTTTAATCTTTGATAACACAGTTGTGCCAAACCCTAACAGGTAAAGTACAAAGGCAGCATGCTCAGTATCGCCAGAGGTGACAGGTTTTCATACTGCATTCTAAAAATTTCATAAATATTACAAAATTCAATCGGGGATAAATCCAGTCAAAGAACCAAAACACAAGAAGCAGAGCCATGCTTTCAGTCATGGCTGCAGGTGCTGCTCCACCATGCTACAGCCCAGCTCAGTCAGAACATCTGGAACTACAGGCTACAGAAAATAATACCAAGCAGCAAAGATTCAAAAGGAACATACTTTTCTGTCAGATATAGATCTTCCCATTTTAACAGAAAAACATTTGTACTGGGAAAAGTGGAACCCTGGAGCGTGGTCTGCAGCCAACCCTTTCAGCTGCATTTATGAGAGGATCTAAAGAGTTACTCACCACCCACCATGTGGTCTACAGCACTTCTGCCTGGGCAATGTTTGCTGCAGAATGGGAGAGAAATTATATTTAAACACTTCCATCAGCTCAGGATTCCTGTTGGCTCTAGCTCCCTCCTGATAGTCACACATACAATTAAATTCTGATAATATGCAATTTGTGTTTGGCCTCTTCACTGGCAACACTGACACAGGACACAGTGTCATTTACCAAAGACTCAGTATACACAGAGACTCCAAGTGTGGGAGTAGAACATCCCAGAGATGCAATCTACTCTTAGTCCATTTAAGTTGGATGAGAACACAGCAGATAAACTGCTGGAAGGAGATGTGTTCTGAACCATATTTCCACATAAATAGAAACAAACACAATTGCATGAACTAAGAACTAAGGCTCTTTCACATAAAACATGCGATTGATTTGCCTTCATAAAAAGCCACCATTAACTCCACAAGAACAGGGAAGAAGAAGAAAGTACAACGTATTTAATGAAAAAAAAAGTTTTCATTCAATGTTGTGGAGTGTTTTATATACAGTATACAGTCTATTTCTGCCATTCACTGGCAAAGTTAGTGGCACCAGGCTGCTGTCTTCAGCAGAGCTTTGTAGGCTTTTCAGTGCAGGGAAAGACCTACGTTTGTTAATTTGTCATAATGGGTCTATGGCAACAACTATTTTGAAGTCAGATTCCTCAATAAGATAAAGATGGGGCTACTTCATACTAAAATTCTGTCTAGAGAGGTTTCCAGCTGTCCCTTTGCTGTCAGGTGGGGCAGACAAAGCGGAATTAGCTGGAGGAGTTACAGTCCACAATAACAATGCTATTAAAACATAACTTTGATGAAGCTAAAAGCAAAAAGTACTAAGGGATGCCAAAAAAGAAAGGCCAAATCAGGTGGAAATTTTGGAAAATGACAGTCAATAAGCAACTGAAAACCAACAAAAATCAAACCTTTTCCACTGTCCTAGAAACCCGTTACATTCACACAGGTAGTCATAATTGTGTGAACCCAGCTCCTCACTGCCTGGCAGCCTTCAGGGCCAATTTAATGGCCAGGATGTATAGTCAATGTACAAACAAATCCAGGTCAATTCCTGTTGTGCCTCTTTTCATTGTCCACAAACACAAACTTCCACAATCAACAATCCCAGGGGCACAAGATGACATTAAACTTATGGTCTAACAATGTGTGTTGTCCTCTTATATTTCTATGTTGCTGTCCTGGTCTGCTGCCATCACCTGCCCTACAGAAGTACACTTGTCTCATCTACACTTTGACATGCTGACCAATCAGTCCAGCACTTCAGCAGTTAGCCCCTTAAGTGAAATGAGTCCTGATCACAGTGAAGGAACGTGTGTGAGCTCTGTGATTGACAGCTGGTATTTTTGCTTAATCATGTGACACACCAGTGCCACCATGATCCGAATACTATGCAGTCTGTAGTGCCATTCACATCGTACGCTGAACTGTAACCTATGTAAGTCGCTTTGGATAAAAGCGTCTGCTAAATGAATAAATGTAAATGTAAATGTACGCCCGCCAGCACAGGTGTAATAACTCACCTGTGGGGTTGCAGGAACGCCAACTCCACAATGTTGGCTAAGTGCTGCCTAGATTGCCTGGCACAAAGGCAGGATTCCGGTGGCTTTAGCTGCTGTGTGAGCTGAGTTCATGCCACCAATGAGATAACAACTGTTCCAGCTGTCACACAATGCTCCTGCATTCAGCACTTCCAATGAGGAAACCAGAACAGGCTCCTCTAAAAGGCAGTGGTGGTACTGCATCATCTGTGTTTTCCACTCTGCTATTTTAGTGACATTTTGTGCAGTGCTTATGTTATGGACCAGACCCGGTTTAGAGATTCTGACTTCAGAAGGCATCTGTCCCTTTGTTTGCAAATTCCAGGAACTCTGCACTCTCTACTCCTCTGGAGCAGAATCAGATCCCTCCCACAGTGCAGAAGAGCAGAGCTGTCTTGAACATGGAGGATTAATGACTCTCTGAGATATAAAAGCAAAAATAGGCCTTTATGATATGCTGCAAACCTGTGACAAAGAAACATCTTGGGCAGAAGGAGCTGTTTATATACTGAACACTTGCCAGTGTCTCTTGGAGCTTTTGCACAACTTGAAAGTGACAAAGCAGCTGTGGTTAACGAGGACTGATACCATGTAGTGACAGAACTGTACTAACCTTCAGTGTATTTACTGGCAAGCTTTCAGCTGTGGGAGGGATATGTAGAACTGTGCAGAAGCACAGAAATGGGCTATAGTCCAACACTGAGAATAAACAGAAGTGGTGCCAGTCAGGGGAGGTTCACAGCTACAGTTTTGATGACAAAAAAATTATATATATATATATATTATATATGTATATATATATATATTTAGCACTGATGCATATTATGTATACTGATGTGCAGACACCAGAAGGAGCTCATTGGATCTGCAGTAGTAAGGACACCTGAGACTGAGACTTTTTCCAAATTTCACAGCACAGCACTCTAATGGAAAAAGTATTAGATTTTTCATTTTCAGTTATCAACTAAATATAACAAGAGTGGGTCTGATAAGAGTAACTGATGGTCTACACTGTTTAGGAGAGAAAATGAGGCTTTAAATTTTACTTATGACGAAACTCACGCGTGAGAATGAGCTTGTTTAAATGACAGAAGAAAGAACAGGTGTTGGTCTGAAAGGGACAGAGGAGGCAGCCGAAGTCCACGTTTCTCATCTGCACTGAGTGAACACAGGCACAGGTTTTTTCATTCAGACTTTTATCCCCATGCAAAAATCACAGCAAAGAAGCCATCCTTATCTGAAGTGATTTTCTTCCTGCCCAAACACATTGCTTTCCAGTGTGCTCCTCAGAGTGCGTTTCCTCATTTCCCTGTTGCAGGCTGGCACTCTCCTCCAATGTGCTCATTTTCATGTGATTTAAATGTCTCTTCACTGTACCAGTCATGCGGTCCATCTTTCATGTACATACTTCCAAGGGGTGGGTCTTGGAGTGTGGCTGACAGCGCAGAGGGAGCCAGGCTGCCGGGACACTGCGAGTCCCCAGCGCAGAGGGAGCCAGGCTGCCGGGACACTGCGAGTCCCCAGCGCAGAGGGAGCCGGGACACTGTGAGTCCCCAGCGCAGAGGGAGCCAGGCTGCCGGGACACTGCGAGTCCCCAGCGCAGAGGGAGCCAGGCTGCCGGGACACTGCGAGTCCCCAGCGCAGAGGGAGCCAGGCTGCCGGGACACTGCGAGTCCCCAGCGCAGAGGGAGCCGGGACACTGTGAGTCCCCAGCACAGAGGGAGCCGGGACACTGCGAGTCCCCAGCGCAGAGGGAGCCAGGCTGCCGGGACACTGCGAGTCCCCAGCGCAGAGGAGGCCGGGCTGCCAGCACTTTATCTCACTTTATGATGGCTGCATGGCTTTTATATTGGTTGTGTACTTATGTAACCTTTTGTTATTCCGATGGCTAAACACTTTGCGTTAGACTGAATGGCCCCTCAGGTCCGCATTACACTGTCTAGCACAACGGCTAAAGAGCCACAATAAACATGAGATTACACACTGATAACGGCCAGACTCTCAGCGCTCTTCAGAGTACCAGCACAGTGGGCACCTTCTTTCAGGATGACTTACTGAGATTGCATGACTTCATATGTAGAATCCATTTTTACAGCTGGTTATTTATATAAGCAAATCAGCTTTAGCACTTTCCACAAGAACACACCAGTTCCTGTGCAGGATCTGTGTGTGCGTGCGGCCTGTGTTCACCCATGCAGTGAGGACACTCCTCCACTATGTATGAAGGCTCAAGGCCCCCAGGCTTCACAAATTCACTTCACTTGTCAGGGACTCCTGCTGCTGCCGTGGGCCTATTGCTCCACCAGCTGTTCTGCTGAGGTGATGCTTGCTTTCAAATGGGCCCTTTCCTGTTTCTCTGTTAGGCTGTGTCTTCAGCAGCTTTTCTGCACACATTTTCAGTACAGTGTGCTCTCCTGAGACCCTCCTCAGGAGCTGCAATGGTGACTGCAGTTACTGAGAAGATAAGGAATTAAGGAGTTCCTCCAATGGTGACAGGGGTAGAATCCACTGTGACAATTGTATAGATTTCAATGTCTTGTTACTATAGAGTCTTTACTGATCAACATTTCAAGTTGATTGTGTATGTTCAGTTTGCAGAGAGATGTCTGTCTGCTATAGAATCCCATGGTGTATTTCAACAGTTCTGACATGAACTCCGAATACAGAAAAAAACATCAGCAAATTCTTAGAAGTTCCACAGTTATGACATCTACAAGCTAAACAATAATTACACACAGGGATGATGATATTATTGTTGTTCAATTGGATGAACATGGAATCTACTGAAATTATATTCTTAAACATACTATACATGGATTTAAAATAATGTTATAAATGTATATGTGCGCAAAGGCAAAGTATAGTTATTTTAGACAGGAATTCATGCTTTTTTAACAGAAAGGAATAATTTTCTGTCTGACCTTTGCTTTGAGCTGTGCTAAATCAGCAAGCCCTACTGGAAAAAACACCAGTGAGGCTCCAAGCTTGGACTACAAACATGTTCCTGTGGAACAGGGTCCACCAGGAGGTGGCCAGGTGAGAACTCTCTGAGGACCTGAGGACACCAATCCTGCCTTGCTCCCACATGCAAACCAGACAAAGAACTTCCACTTGTATGACACATTTAATGGCTGTTTTCCCCCTTTATCACCATGAATCAAAATTCCCTACTTTGATTCCCTTTGCAGGAGAGGTTTGGTGGAGCAAAAGGAAAAAAAATAGAGAAGAGAAATGCAAAAATGAATATGATTTCATTTACATTATGTATGATATACTGTAAGTTACACCCATGTAAATAGTTTAACTTGTAAATGAGATGACAGACTATTAAATATTGAATATTCAACAGGTGTCCATGGCTGATGCCTGCTGCTGACTGGGTGATGAGCTAAATATGTAAAACAGCATTTACATATTCATGAGCTGGGACCCGCCTCCACACAGCACAAGACATGCAAGGGCTGCTTTCAGCTCAAACTGAAGCCGAAACTGTCCATCTGATTGACCTGCACCTCTGATCAGAGAACACACTTTGAAACTATCCTTACACATCAAGCTACACTGTGTTCTTCTTGTGCTAAATTTCTGCTCAGTTTAGTTTGGCAGGTGTTTTTGACTCTGACAGAGAGATGAATGAAACACTAACCACAGTGTGACCTGGCAGTATTTCACACTCATGTCAGTCTTCACAACTGACAGCTGACTCAGTAACTGACGAAAGCCCTAATCATGCTGGAGGAGGAAACTCTGGCTGTGAACCCACCAAGATAAGACGACCAAAATGCAGAAATGCAGAAATTGTCCAGTGCATGTGCTCTGCAGCAGAATAAAAACACTGAGAGCAAAGGGACATTAACGTAACGAGCCTGCGACGTTACGCAGCGTAACAGCAGAGCACAGCAGCAGAAACACCGGGGGCTGCCTGTGTCTCTGTCACCAGTCTGATCAGTGGCAACCTTCCTTTTAACTCAGAGATCACTCTCTGAGGGTCAAAGGTCACATTGCTCATACAAATAGAAAAAGGGAGAAATAAATGAGTGTGTGCATTTGTGCTCTGTGTGTGTGCGTGCTATGTGTGTGTATTGCTGTATGTGTGTAGTGGTGTGTGTGTGTATGTGTGTGTGTTTGTTGGGGAAAGAGTGTGTGTGTATGTGTGTGTGCTATGTGTGTGTATTGCTTTATGTGTGTAGTGGTGTGTGTGTGTATTGGTGTGTGTTTGTTGGGGAAAGAGTGTGTGTGTGTGTGTGTGTGCGTGCGTGCTGTGTGTGTATTGCTGTATGTGTGTGTGTGTGTGTGTGTGTGCGTGCGTGCGTGCGTGCGTGCGTGCGTGCGTGCGTGCGTGCGTGCGTGCGTGCGTGCGTGCGTGCGTGCGTGCGTGCGTGCGTGTGTGTGTGTGTGTGCGTGTGTGTGTGTGTGTGTGTGCGTGCGTGCTGTGTGTGTATTGCTGTATGTGTGTAGTGGTGTGTGTGTGTATTGGTGTGTGTGTTTGTTGGGGAAAGAGTGTGTGTGTGTGCGTGTGTGCGTGTGTGTGCTATGTGTGTGTATTGCTGTATGTGTGTAGTGGTGTGTGTGTGTATGTGTGTGTGTATGTGTATGTGTATGTGTATATGTATGTGTATGTGTGTAGTGGTTTGTGTGTGTATTGGTGTGTGTGTTTGTTGGGGAAAGAGTGTGTGCTATGTGTGTGTATTGCTGCATGCGTGTAGTGGTATGTGTGTATTGGTATGTGTGTTTGTTGGGGAAAGAGTGTGTGTGCGTGTGTGTGCGCGTATAAAGTGGGGCACAGATGTGCAGGGTCTCCTCTCAGTGCTGGCTCCTCTCCTGCAGTGCTCAGTGTGGGCGCTCTCCATGGTCCTGCAGGAGACAGGAGTGAATCGCAGATCCAGAATCAGCTTACCCAGCACTTACGCCAATCCACAGCCCACCCACCATTGTGAAGTGAGCGTAATGGTCTGTCATTAGCTGAGTTTGTTTCCTGGAAGCTGCTGGCATCCTGGAGTGTAATGTGGGCCTGTACAAACGCAGAGCTTGGGAGATGAAGACAGACAAGCCCAAAGCAGAAAAAAGATCATTAAAGGTGCTCTCCCCGCAGATACAGCACAGAGCAGCAGCACTAATCAGGAATTCGTTGGGCTACACAGAGAAAAATTCACACACACCTCTTCTCAAGCAAATTTGTATTCTGGGGTAGGACACCTCTGAACTCAGTGTTGGTGATGGGAACAGAGCCCCCTCTCTGATCAGAGGAGGATGAGAGCAGGGTGACATAGAATCCCATTAAGATAACCTTCTTCCTTCTGTTTACACACTGAGTGAGGGTCACGCATTGTCAGGCTAAACCTCCCTGCTTAAAAAGTGATGAGAGTGGAATACTGACTATAGTGCTGGTGTTACTTCCACAGGTGTTGGGCCCAGTACAGCAGCATGCCAGGCAATGATGTAGACCTATGTAACACTGTAACAGTACATTAGATTTCAGTGTGTAACACCTTAACACTGCTTTAGATCTCATAGTGCTGTGCTGATCTCATCCCTAGCTGCCAGGGGTCTGAGTCAAACAACTAACTTCTCTAAATGTGCTATTTTACTGCAGCTGTCAAAATAAAAATATATTGCAAAGATTTCATTTAATGGGCTGCACAGCAAAACTGTAAGAAGCCAAAAGGAGTAGCATCTGGCTTTCTCATGTGATCTTTAACATTCTAAACTACAGTTTTATTCTCACAAATACTTATTATTTGTGAGAATAAATGCAGTATTATAAGAATTCATCATATAATCATATAACAAAATGATATGAGTGTCATCGTCTTAGCCAATATGTCAGTAGAGACAGCCTGTCATCCTTTTCCTGTCTCTTACTCAGGGACCGATGCTGAATGTGATGCCCAGATTTATAAGTCAGGAGAAATCATTATGCAGCATGAAGCAAAAAGAGAAAGGCTACAATTCCTGTCTTTGATAGGACAGTGATGTGGCATTAACCCCACTGTGGGTAGGGCTAGAGTGTGTTGACACAATCATAGAGGTTTCACCTGGAAGGTTTGATTGGTAAGTCTGTGATTGACAGACACTGCAAAATGATGTTAAGGCCCTTCATGGAAGTGGTATTGTAATAAAAGATTAAGTATGATTTGTGATTCATACCCAGAGGAGACATAAAGGGAGACCAGCCTGGGGATCTCGAATGACCCGCCCCCACGTGTTGGTCTTCCTGTTGTGCCAGGTCCACCCTCACTTTGCTCATCACAAGCATGTCTCTTAAAGACAGCAGATGGCAGCTGTTAGCAGCAGTACTAATGATCCATGAGAGAGTTCATTAGCGCTGTTAAGAAGAGGATGAGGAGACATTTATACTGGTGTTGGTCTTTTAAACACAGGGGATCATTACTAAGTATTTGATTTATCCCAAAGTTACAAGGGAGGAGAACTGTTGTGTTTGGATGCATATGGTACAGCAGTCACTGGTGCAAGCAGTTTTCCCTCATAGACTGGGATTCTGAACAGACACTATGAGAATTGAGGTGCAACTCTCTCCAACAATCCCAGCTCCTTTTGAGTTGCATACATTCCTTTGAACTATTTTTTTATTAATCATAAAAGTAGTCTGCATACACACCCACATGCACCAGCACGTGTGTATGTGTGTGTGTGTGTAGCAGAGTCAGAAACTGGTAACTCCACTTGGCATTCTAATTTTAGCCTAAGGGGTATTCCTTGGTTTTATCCCTCATCACACACAGTGTGACAGATGGCTGCTGACCGGTGCTTCACAGATACAGGAGAATGTTTCAGTCTATGAACGCTGTGCGTAAGTATGTTTGTGAAGCACTCTTCAGCAAATGTGAGGTAGGAATATATGAGTGCAGATTGGAATGAACTGTCAATGTGGCATTCACATCATATATCAGTGTATTTTTATGTCTGAGGGTGCTGTTTTCTTAATATTTTGTCAAAAACGACCACAAGCACATATCGACAGATGGCTAATTAGTTGTATGGCTAGCAAGCAGGTTCTCAGCCATCTTAATATTAGCTGCATGGCTAATGGGTGGGTTTTTTAGCTGGCTAATAGTTGCTGTGTGGCTGATGAAGGGTTTTTTTTACCCTTCTGCAGCATGAAAAGTGCAGCTTCCTATGTATCCTATCCTTACATACTAGTTTGTACTGTCTAATATATGTATATATTTCTCTGCAATAGACCAGTAACATGTGTAAACTGTAGCAAAAGGAAAAAAGGAAGCCAAATATGCAAAGCAAGTTAAAGGAATGCAATCTCTGACACCCATGGAACGATTTTCACAGCTTCTGCCTACAATACTCAATGTCCTTGCTGAGAATACCTTCAAAAAGGAGTCCACAAACAGCTCTCTTCTTATACAAATGAAACACACTCAACGTCAGAGCCCAGTGCTATCATAAATTTGATGAAACTGATTTTTTCAGTCTGAATGTTTCATAGGTAGAAATATAGCAGGCTTCTCAGCACTGTGATAAAAAACTTCCCTTTCTTGTGCTCTGTAATGAGGGCCTGTCAGCTGTTTGTATCTTCTCAGGGATGCTGGTCTCAGAGGAGCCTTGACCTCCTCTAGCAGAAGAAAGAGAAGGCTGGTGATACTGGTCACATCTGGGTGCTCTGTGTGTCTGGAGCGAATAGAGCCAAACTCTATGCCAGTATCAACTCCCAGGCCAGAGAGACACTGCAGCTGCATGTGTCAGAATCTGAGTGCATCTCTGCAACTTCCATTAACCCCGTCCTCCCCATAGGGACAAACAGAGAAATGTTCTCAGAGCATATTCAAAGGCATCATAAATCACTGTATCACTCGGACATGCATGCACACATGCAGACCCCCAACATTCCCACCCCCGCACACATGCATGCACGCACACACAACCCTTCACGAACACACATGCAAAAATGTTCATGGACATGCCCATGCTCACATACATATGTACACACATTCACAGACATGGAAAATAAGTATGTTGATATAAAAAGCCAAGAAAATTGGCTGATTGTTGAGATGGGCTTGTTTGCTGAACTGATGGCATTTTATGAGAATGTGCTGATAATCTCAGTTTGCTCTTCAGGGTGAACTCTGGATGAGTAACCATCTCCAGACAAGACATTAATGTGCAACAGTCAAACTGCAGTACTGTCCCAAACTGCGGCACCATCCCAAACTGCAGCACCCAAACTGCAGCACCGTCCCAAACTGCGGCCCCGTCCCAAACTGCGGCCCCGTCCCAAACTGCAGCACTGTCCCAAACTGCGGCCCCGTCCCAAACTGCGGCCCCGTCCCAAACTGCGGCACCCCAACTGCAGTACCGTCCCATACTGCGGCCCCGTCCCAAACTGCGGCCCCGTCCCAAACTGCGGCCCCGTCCCAAACTGCGGCACCCCAACTGCAGTACTGTCCCAAACTGCAGCCCCATCCCAAACTGCAGCCCCATCCCAAACTGCAGCCCCATCCCAAACTGCAGCCCCATCCCATACTGCGGCCCCGTCCCAAACTGCGGCCCCGTCCCAAACTGCGGCCCCGTCCCAAACTGCGGCACCCCAACTGCAGTACTGTCCCAAACTGCAGCCCCATCCCAAACTGCAGCCCCATCCCAAACTGCAGCCCCGTCCCAAACTGCGGCCCCATCCCAAACTGCGGCACTGTCCCAAACTGCGGCCCCGTCCCAAACTGCGGCACTGTCCCAAACTGCAGCCCCGTCCCAAACTGCAGCACCCAAACTGCAGCACCGTCCCAAACTGCAGCCCCGTCCCAAACTGCAGCACCGTCCCAAACTGCAGCCCCGTCCCAAACTGCAGCCCCATCCCAAACTGCAGCCCCGTCCCAAACTGCGGCCCCGTCCCAAACTGCGGCCCCGTCCCAAACTGTGGCCCCATCCCAAACTGCAGCACCCAAACTGCAGCCCCGTCCCAAACTGCAGCACTGTCCCAAACTGCGGCCCCGTCCCAAACTGCAGCCCCGTCCCAAACTGCAGCACCCAAACTGCAGCACTGTCCCAAACTGCGGCCCCGTCCCAAACTGCAGCACCCAAACTGCAGCACTGTCCCAAACTGCGGCCCCGTCCCAAACTGCAGCACCCAAACTGCAGCCCCGTCCCAAACTGCAGCACTGTCCCAAACTGCGGCCCCGTCCCAAACTGCAGCACCCAAACTGCAGCCCCGTCCCAAACTGCAGCCCCGTCCCAAACTGCAGCACTGTCCCAAACTGCAGCACTGTCCCAAACTGCAGCACCGTCCCAAACTGCAGCACCCAAACTGCAGCACCCAAACTGCAGCCCCGTCCCAAACTGCAGCACCGTCCCAAACTGCAGCCCCGTCCCAAACTGCAGCACCCAAACTGCAGCCCCGTCCCAAACTGCAGCACTGTCCCAAACTGCAGCCCTACAGTCCCTGCAACACCTCTTCATAAGGCTTCACTGACCTTTCGGACCTTGCAGGTACTCTAATCCGTTAAGAAGCGATGACACTTAAGTGTCTTACACACCAGAGCCATTACGGTTCAGTAAAGTGTTCCTAAAACTGGCTGGTGAACATTTGGACATGTCAGCTTCTTACCAACACTTGTTTCACCTTTTAAATGTTTGTCTTCTTACCTTTTTTGTTTTTAGTGAAAACATATTTGAGCAAAAATTGCTCTCACATTCATATAAGATGATTTAGGTTCCAACAGACTGCAGGCACAGAGAAATGACCATGATCCTCTTGTAATGACTCTTAATGAGTAGGGACAGACAAGTTCACTTATTCTGGTTGTTCTACTCATGGTGTTAATGAGAAGTGGAGCATTTAAACACCTTCTTCTAATGGAGGAAGTTATGTCTCCCAGGTGAGTTCTACCTGCCATTTTAGAGTTTGCAGCTCAAGGTGAGAGGCATCTCAGCCCCAGCTATTTTCATGCATCAGCTCTTAGGGAGGAATAAGGTTTCAAAACTGCCATAAACAGCTGAATTAGTCTTACCGCACAGTCAGAACTTGCTGACATTTCTGTCCCTAAAAATCCCACCAAAGAGAAAGTACTGAGGGAATTATGGAATAAGTCTACTGTGACAAATAATAGCACTCACTAGAACCTCAGACAGCAATCTCTAAGACTGTCGCAGAAATACAAACAGGAATGATGGAGGACTGTGTGTTTGATCTAAGGAGGCCAGGCATTATTAATCGCTTCCTGTGTGGCTGCTTTGTCATGCACAGTAGCAGTAAACATTACAAAGTGCATTTTTCAAAGAGTGGCAGCAGTAATGCAAATAGGCCAAACTGGCGGACATAACTCTTCACTCTTCAGGCATGTTTAGACCATTACTCTGTACACTGTTACTCTGAAAGACCAATCCTAGCCTCTTCATTTAGATTGATTGTTAATCTCTGAGTGTCTCCCACCCACTGAGGCATTTTATTAATCCACTGTCTAAGAGCCTGTTTCCTATTGGCCGTTTACCCTTCCCTGTGCTGCGGTTGCCATGACCTCTCTTCTTTTCTGCTGTTTAGATCTTGTTATTTAACAGAAATGGCAGCTGCTGGAATCTCATAGAGGAAGCTGTTTTATTCATACCAAACAGAGAAAGAACAATTCTCCCGTTTAAGAAAAGATGACACAGGAAAAACTGTCAAGTGCAGCTGAGCATGCTATAATACATGTGATATGCCTAGACCTGCAGTTCAGACATCTTGTTTCAGCAGTTTCTATTAGGGCATTTTAGCACTTGAACACTAAACACTCAGTGCATTCTGTTCCACTGGCACTGTTTCATGGCTGGTGTCACCATATACACACATTGAGTAAAGTATAACTGCAACTCACAGGAAGTGAAACTTCAGTGCAGTCTGCTTATCAGAATCACACACCGCCAGGATGATTTGATTCTTTGTAAGCAATTTAGTCCTAGCATCAAAAGTACACAAGAATGGATACAATTAATTATCTTATTTTTAAAAACATTTATTTTTAAAAACTGAATTATTCAGATGAGAAATGTTCAAATGTACAGTCCTTTTATGCAATCCTTTATTTAAAAAATTTCATACAATGCTTTATAATTACTCATTTAACTCTTATGAATTATTTGACTGTCTCCACGATAACTACTACTGTGTCAGTAACAAAGCACCACAATCAATCACAGGTGCTTTTCCAGTTTCCATTCACTCTCTCTCTTTCTCTCTTACAGATGGTGCACCAGTCTTTCAGAGCCCCAGCTGGTGCTGCAGAAAGCCCCACTCCTGCTCTGCTCCCTCTCTTCCCATGACTACTATCCTAATGATTGTTTCTCTCATGACTATTGTTCTAAAGACTGTTTCTCTCATGACTATTGTTCTAAAGACTGTTTCTCTCATGACTATTGTTCTAAAGACTATTTCTCTCATGACTATTGTTCTAATGACTGTTTCTCTCATGACTATTGTTCTAAAGACTATTTCTCTCATGACTATTGTTCTAATGACTGTTTCTCTCATGACTATTGTTCTAAAGACTGTTTCTCTCATGACTATTGTTCTAAAGACTGTTTCTCTCATGACTATTGTTCTAATGACTGTTTCTCTCATGACTATTGTTCTAAAGACTGTTTCTCTCATGACTATTGTTCTAAAGACTTTTTCTCTCATGACTATTGTTCTAATGACTGTTTCTCTCATGACTATTGTTCTAATGATTGTTTTTCTCATAACTATTGTTCGAATGATTGTTTCTCTCATAACTATTGTTCTAATGACTGTTTCTCTCATGACTGTTGTTCTTCTGACTATTGAAGGACTCAAGAGGGCACCACTTTCATCTGTTGACAATGTCTTTCTTTTTCCTGGGATCACCTGCAAATGGGACTCAAGCAATTAGCCAAACTGCACATCTTTTTCCCAATTTTCAGTGCAATGTGCTTCAAGAAGTACAAGATTCACTGCACTGAGATGGCTTTCTTACTGTAGCTATTATTATTAAGCACCATGCCAGTCATTTCACTTGTTTTTGATCTGTTACATCAATTATTCTAAGGAAAGAAGGGCTGTGTGCCTCCAGACTCACAGTTGGGCTGTGGAGTTTGGCTGTGCTTGCTAAGGACAGATCTGGGAGAAAATGACAGGGCATGTATTTTTAGCACTGTTTTTACTGCCACTGGAAGTGTCATGCAGTAATAAAAGATCATAAATACCTTCAGATCAAAGAGGAGTTTGCCTATATTATTGCTGCCTTATGAATAATTCCTTTGCTATCCTCTCTACTTCAGCACCCACTGCCAGGCTTTCATAGGTAACCTTGGTTCTGTCCTCCGTTTCATTTTAAAACAAAGCTGAAAAGGGTTGAATGTATCATTTATTTTTGCTAAATGTCTTACTCAGCAGATTTTTTCCTCATTTGTTTCTTTTCAGATTAAGCCACCATCTGTGAAAGATCCATTCAGCACAGCAGAGAACTGCAGATGCAACTGGAAACAAACCCGCAGCAGGCCTGTGAAAATCTGAGCACCGACCAAAAGCCCCCGGAGTCTCAGAGGAAATGGTCGAATTGCGAGCAGCAATGAAAACTCTGCCACGTGGAGAGATTCATTGACCAAGAAAAACTTTCTTTTTATTATATTTGGTGCTGATGTTCATCATTCATCAAAGCTCTGTGGTTACACTATCTGGCACGTAAACTGTTAAAATGCATGACACAACAGATTATATGTACATGAGGGAAAAATACTGGTATGACCCAAATCAAAACCCTTTATCCTTTGAGCATATCCTCCCATTTATGCATAGAATGCTGTAGCCTCTTTAACTGGTTGTGTAGCTAGAAATGAATGTTTTTATAAATGACTTTTGTTTTGTAAGTGCCAAGACCCAACCGTCATTTAGCAGTTGTTCTTATCCAGAGTAACTTACATAAGTTACAGTTTTTACCTGTTATACACTTATACAACTGGATATTTACTGAGGCAATTCTGGGTTAAGTACCTTTCCCAGGGGTACAGCAGCAGTGCCCCAGCAGGGAATCAAACCAACAGCCTTTCAGTTACAATCCCTGCTCCTTACTGCTATACTACATCGCCACCCAAACATTTCAATCACTGTGCCAGTTTACATTTCCATTGCTGAGGGGTCATTTCGAAATATAAAGCACTGTATATTATTTATCTTTACTAAATTGATTTACAGGGTCATTTCCAGTGGGGATCACTTTTTTAATGTGTAGCATTGTAGAATCCCTGGGAAAACCCCAAATGCCAGCCTTCACATTCACAAACCTCTCAACATTCTCACTACAATGAACCAGAGACATCCATACTTTTCTAGTATATTTTCAGGCCCTGACTGGGGCCTGAAAGGGTCAACATATCCCAAACACATCTGATGTTACCTGGGTACTTTCACTTTTGACTGGCTTCCATAACCAGCAGGGAGCTAAGCAATTAACCTCATTAGCAGCAACATAAAGCTGGGTATGACAGCCTGATTACTGCACCATTCCTACATGTTCTAATTAAGCCGCAAAAAAATCAGTGGAGACATTCAGTGAACATTTGAGTAATTTCAGATAATTAATAGATACATAAATAAATAACTTGCAGAGACAGTCCCAGCCAGTGAAAGACCGTACCGATGTGTAGCGAAGGGCGAGAGCAGTCACCCCACCCAGCCTCGAACCTGGGTCTACGGGGTACCAACCATGCGACTTTGACTGCGACTGCTCTCGCCCTTCGTTACATGATGCTTATCACAGGATGCTGTAGAACGCGTCACAGCGGCACAGGATGGGGTGGAACGCGTCACAGCAGCACAGGATGGGGTGGAACGTGTCACAGCAGCACAGGATGCTGTAGAACGTGTCACAGCAGCACAGGATGGGGTGGAACGTGTCACAGCAGCACAGGATGGGGTGGAACGCGTCACAGCAGCACAAGATGGGGTGGAACGCGTCACAGCAGCACAGGATGCTGTAGAACGTGTCACAGCAGCACAGGATGCTGTAGAACGTGTCACAGCGGCACAGGATGGGGTGGAACGCGTCACAGCAGCACAGGATGGGGTGGAACGCGTCACAGCAGCACAGGATGCTGTAGAACGTGTCACAGCGGCACAGGATGGGGTGGAACGTGTCACAGCAGCACAGGATACTGTGAAACGTGTCACAGCAGCACAGGATGCTGTGCTGAGCAGGTGTGGCAGGAGGTGACACAGGCAGGGAAAATGGTGTAACATGGCCGTAGAAGCAGCAGAGTTTACGCCTGTATTAGTCAGGAGATGACTGCCCCTCTGTGAGAGCTGGGACTCTACACATCAGCTGAACTGTACTCCCGTCTTAGTGGTTGAAGTAGGAACAGGCAGAATTAAGACACAGAATGGTAAGGACCTGTTAGTAATGGCTGCCACTGTGCTCTCCTCACAGACAGACCTATTGCAAACAGTCCTGTCATAAGTGAGCTGGGTGCATATGGGAGGGAGAGAGGGACTGACTATGGTGAGGTCTACTTCCTGTGTGTGTGTCCCTCTGTAACCTGCTGTGTCCCTCTGTGACTCGCTGTGACCCTCTGTAACCTGCTGTGTCCCTCTGTGACTCGCTGTGACCCTCTGTAACCTGCTGTGTCCCTCTGTGACCCGCTGTGTGTCACATGAACATTCAGCCCGTTTGGGCCCTGCTTTGGTTGGGATGGATCTGAAATCTGTTAATATGCAAATCTCGCCACTGAGAAAGCAACAGCTTTTCCTCTCCCCCAACTAAAAATAAGCAAACAGACAGATATTGCCTCAGATGGGCTGCTGTCACACTTCACACAGACAGCCTTCAGCTCTGACTCACTGACTAACAGGAGCAAAGGCACACACATTGTGTCCCATCCTGCCACCCGCAGATCAAGCCAATGCTTTCAAATATGCCATTCATGAGAGTGCAGTACTGGCCTTATGGAGTCATTACACATGGCTATTAACCATTAACACTTCACAGTACAGTACATAGCGCAATATCACGGTAAAAAATGCAAAAATACACAGAATATATCTGAACACCCACTCACCTGCTTGCTTGCTTGATTATTATTATTAGTATTATTAATCTGATAATTATTTTCATGATAGAGGTTACTGTCTGACTACCTTTTTGGTGAAAGTACAAGGAAGACATTTTATCCAAAACGCCAAACCTTGCACTATTAATGTTTGCCTTGGAAAAAAGATGCAACTGACTTCATGTTGCTATCCTATTATACTGTAGACTGCTGCTAGCTGTGGCACTTTCTCACACATCAGTGAGCTGTACTTATTGAGTTTCTTTGGTAGGCCTGGCTGCTCTCAATCTAGGAGTGTTACTGGTGTCATGGTTACTAATGTCATTATCGACATGGCGTATCTGCTAGGCTGATTAATGAGTTCCCGTGAGGCACCATTTGTAATTATGCAGCTGAACTCCAATGATGGGTCTCTCCGGCCAGCCTATCAGCAGCTAAAGGAAGCTCACGGAACCAGCTTCAGACTAGCGTACATTACAGTCCTACTGTATGTCTTGTGTTGAACCACATTTTGAAAGTTTACAGTAAATTCTGTTCTTGTTATTTTTGCCATTTTAATTTAACAGCAATTCCGAGCATTTCCCCCAAACATCTGACATGTTTCTGTTTTCGCGTTGCGAAGCACAGCACTGTATTTAAAGTTATGTACATATGATAGTAAAATGAATTAGAATTTCATTACCTCTTTAGAAAGGCCTGCAGAATCTATGGGTCACTGCAAAGCTTCTTCTCTACCTCAGCATTACTGAAACCAGTCATTCTGCTTTGCAGTGTGCAGGATGCTGATTGGACAGCCCTAGGTTCAGTGCATGTTGGGAGGGCATGGAATAGCATGACATAAAGATGAAACATGACTTTTAATTGTTGCTGGTGATACTGCTTTGTTTTTAATGACAGCAGTATGCCAGGGGACCCTGGCCAGCCCACCCACCCCTACACAGCGCTCCGATATGTTTGGCTATGTGGTCTCAGGGCTCAGCCTGTGCTGAAAGACTTCCCACTGAGCCACAGGTCATTTCTTTTTTTCATTTTTCTTCCTCATTTGGAGTTTGGCAGTTAACTAAAATCACTGAATAATGATGTGAAAGAAACTGACAAAGAAAAAAAAAACTGCTGTTCATATTACTCACACAGTTCAGCACACAGTATGAGGAAGTCAAACTGGATGAAGGGTTTCCTCTTGTGAATGTGAATCACTGCAATGGGTTCACTTCATTTGCCCCAAGAGGCAGTACCTGTGCCTGAGTCAGAGCCCGGGTCAGAGCCCGGGTCAGTGCCCGGGTCAGTGTGTGGGTCAGAGCCTCTAGAGCCTTCCCTCACCCCCTAACCCTTTAGGGCCATACAGTCCCTTTCCATCTTGACCAATATCACCTGGTCTGAATTAATTAGTATACACACACACACACACATACACACACACACACACTCACACACACACACACACACACACACACACACACACACACACACACACACACACACACACATACACACACTCATACATACACACACACATACACACACACACACACACACACACACAGACATATTCCTGTCCCCATTCCTCAGCAGAACTAGTAAAGTTCCCATTCTCTACTTCTCACTGTTGTAAAGCTGTAACTAAAACAGTTTATGTATAAATTAATTTTCCCATAAAAATAGGCAAAACTATGAGTGCATACTAATGTAAGATGTCACATTTGATATACACATTGTGATAGACAGAGACATGCAGTAAGTGACACAAGTAAAGCCCCTGCCATCCAGTCTTTTGGTGATTATTTCACCCTTACCATGGCCCACAGAGCTGATGGAGCCACAGATTGTAAAGCATGACCAGTTCATCTGCAAGAGTCCAGCCATTTTCACAGTGCCTGGGACTTTTCTCTGACACTGTCAGTTCTTTTAAAATATGGCTCAGCGGACCCTGAAAAAGTCTTTAATTAGAGCAAAATGAACCTCAGGGAGAGGGTTTAGTTAGATGCACAAAGTGTCTGAGGTAAATGGCCCTTTGCAGAGCCTGCTCAGCCATACAGTGCCCCTGGGGTTTATCTCTGAGCTGCTCCAGGTGCTCTTAACCCACTGCTTAGTCAGCCTAGGAAAGCTCCTGTATCACTCCAAGGGGAGACACTCTCCTCTCAAAAGCAAACGTCTGCAGGAATCTTTCCAAATGTCTGTGGAATGGCTGTTTTGAACTATTTGCAAACTCATTATCGCAGACAGAAAAATGGGCCATCATCCTGCAGACCATAACAGAGAATAACAACACAGCAGCAAGGAGCGGATAGGCAGGAGCACCAGGGGTAAAAACTGAAAGACACACAGCACAGGACCAAAAGGGAATGTTCTCTTTAGGGCAAAAAAGCTTCCCTGTGTGGAGAGTGCTGACACTTTCCTATGGTGCAGAGTGCTGAATGAAGCTAATTAATGCATAACTCTATACCTGCATCTCACCTGACCCCCCTTCACCTGCAAATGAGCAGAACAAACATGGACTCCTGCTTACTAATCAACTTTTTTCTTCTCTCCATCATTCCCTTTTCCTCATTGTTTACAGCCTTATACCTGTACATGCCCTCTCGTAATCACTGATGTAAAGTTGTGCATGTTGGTGGGAGGGTAACAGCTGGGGGCACACAGGGAGTGGAGACAGGAGGCCAGCCTGTGTGCTGGAAATAGAGTCTGGGAGGTGGGAGCAAAGTCTTGATGCCAGAACCCATGTAATACATCTCTAAAGGTGCACATATAAAGGAAGAAATAATATTTCACCATCTCATAGTTGAGATTATTTCTGATAGAAATATAATATATAAGATTATTACAAAGATGTGTCTGTTAAGTCCTGGACCTTCCTGAATGTAGAAATCATTTCTGTTCCCAAACTGGCTTTGAGGCATCTCTTTACTGCTCTGTTTTGTCTCTGGTTTGCTGAAGTGCACTAAAAAGTAGCAGCAAATGTCTTCATTCCAGACAGTAGAAAGCAACAAAGAGCACATGGACACTCATTGATGTTTGCGTTTCATATCTTCCTCAAGATCATGAAACATTTCTTTTGTTTTCCCTAATCTAATGCAGAGTCCTCACACAAAGCAACTCCAGCTGACACTTTTTGGGTAACTGAAGGAGGAACACTCCTCCAGGCAAAACCACTGTAATCTCTGCTAACTTTTTTTTATTTTGTAAGCACAGTGAAGCTATTAAAGTCATTGTCTCATTTTGTTTTTATGTGTCTACCAGCCTGTCAGCATAGTTTAGGGTTTTACCTGCACACAGCCCTGACTATCCCTCCATTCAGTCTGACACCAAATTCACAAGTTGTAAACTTGAAATAAGAAAACATACAACCATAATATAAATTTGATTTAATACTGTTATATAGCATTTCTAGTTTTTAAGTCATGAAGCAAAATAAAAGCTTTACAGAGAAGGGAAACAAGACTGGTTCCAGGGTTATTTTCACACATAAATACACTATAATGAACCAAAGGACCAAAACAATGTTACAACAAATGCAGGATTACAGGAAATGAAACAGAACAGCCTTCTGCTGCAGGCCTGACCCTGCTGTTACAGTGGCACTGCCCTAACGCCCATCCCGCTGACCCTGCTGTTACAGTGGCACTACCCTAACGCCCGTCCTGCTGACCCTGCTGTTACAGTGGCACTGCCCTAATGCCCATCCTGCTGACCCTGCTGTTACAGTGGCACTGCCCTAACGCCCGTCCTGCAGGCCTGACCCTGCTGTTACAGTGGCACTGCCCTAATGCCCATCCTGCTAACCCTGCTGTTACAGTGGCACTGCCCTAATGCCCGTCCTGCAGGCCTGACCCTGCTGTTACAGTGGCACTGCCCTAACGCCCGTCCTGCAGGCCTGACCCTGCTGTTACAGTGGCACTGCCCTAACGCCCGTCCTGCAGGCCTGACCCTGCTGTTACAGTGGCACTGCCCTAATGCCCATCCCGCTGACCCTGCTGTTACAGTGGCACTGCCCTAACGCCTGTCCTGCAGGCCTGACCCTGCTGTTACAGTGGCACTGCCCTAACGCCCGTCCTGCAGGCCTGACCCTGCTGTTACAGTGGCACTGCCCTAACGCCTGTCCTGCAGGCCTGACCCTGCTGTTACAGTGGCACTGCCCTAACGCCCGTCCTGCAGGCCTGACCCTGCTGTTACAGTGGCATTGCCCTAACGCCCGTCCTGCTGAACCTGCTGTTACAGTGGCACTGCCCTAACGCCTGTCCTGCAGGCCTGACCCTGCTGTTACAGTGGCACTGCCCTAACGCCCATCCCGCTGACCCTGCTGTTACAGTGGCACTGCCCTAACGCCCGTCTTGCAGGCCTGACCCTGCTGTTACAGTGGCACTGCCCTAACGCCCGTCCTGCTGACCCTGCTGTTACAGTGGCACTGCCCTAACGCCCGTCCTGTAGGCCTGACCCTGCTGTTACAGTGGCACTGCCCTAACGCCCGTCCTGCAGGCCTGACCCTGCTGTTACAGTGGCACTGCCCTAACGACCATCCAGCAGGCCTGACTTTTACAGCTGGCATTACTTCTGTGGGCTGTTTTGTTAGGTTTGTTAGGTTTTTCTTCTGCACTCACCCTCCTCACGGGACATCTGGATGAAGGCATCCACGCCGCTCTCGCCGTAATTGCCCTCGGACGCCACGGTGGAGACGTAGATCCAGCGCATGGCCTTCACGATGTCCAGCATGGCCTGCGCCTGGTAGGTGTCCGGAGGCACCACCCGCGAGAAGAAGTCATAGCGGCTGTTATCACTCAACTCGGGCGCGGTGGAGGCGTAGCTCACCTGCGGGATCTGAGAGACGGAGGGAGGGTGGAGAGAGAGAAATGGAGGGCAGGAGAAGGAGGGAGGAGGGAGGAGAGAGATATGGAGGGAGACAGAGGTCAGAATATTTGGTGGGAGGGGTTTTTTGATAGCCCCAGATTCACCTGTGTGAATTGGGAGCACTCTACAACTTTCCCCACTGCCACTCAACTATTGCACTTTAAGTCTCACACGCATATACACACACACACACATGTACTTGCACATGCACACACACACGCACACACACAATCAAGGTACAAGGTGATGCTGAAAGTTGATTGGAGGGTGCCATTCATGGTTAGATGTGCACAAAGTGATTGGATTTAGGCTGAAATATGTGGCCTCCTTTGACCACGGTGACACAATTAGAGTAGCGTGATAAGCCTTCTCCTAGTTACCGAGACATGAAACGAACATACAGCACTGAACAGTGAGTGTAGCGACCGTATGGGGATAAGGTTAATACAGCACTGTAAGAACTGCACCACAAGGGCCTGAGTCAGGTCTGCACCTGCTACGGCGTGTGTTACAATCAATATCAGCTGCGTGCATGCGTGTGTGTGTGTGTATGCATATGTATCTGTATGTACATGTGTGTGAATGTGTGTGCATGGGTATTCATGCATGCATGTGTGAAAATGTGTGTGTATGGGTATTCATGCATGCATGTGTGTGAGAGCGGGTCTGAAAAACTCAAACCAGTCTAGAAATATTACTTATGTATTGGAAAAATTCATCAAAAGCATGTGCCCCAGAATTCACACTGAATTGCCTTTCAGAGCTCTGGAGATTGATCACCCTTAATAATTCATTTCAGTTCTTGCCTGCATGTGCTATTAGAGATTTCAGGCAAGCGGCAGAGCAGGTTGAGGAAGAATCATCACGGCCAGAATTAACACACGCTAAGAGTGTCAGTCCTGCAAAATTCTCAAAACTGTTTCCTACTAAACTATAAAATAAAATAAAATAAAAAACAGTACTCTAATGGTTTAACACACTCGTTAGCTCTACCAGCTAACTTGTACCTTGACTGGCCAACCATTGAAACCTGGTCATGCAGGGCTTCTAATATTGTTGACTTCTTATGGTTTTTTGCTTGTGTTGTATTCCACCTCATTGTAAATCGCTTTGGATAAAAGCGTCTGCCAAATGAATAAATGTAAATGTAAAATGATTACACCCAGCAGTTTCAGGCTGCAGGGGTAGTTTGCTGAGGAAGTCACTGGAAGTCTTTTCTCAGCAAACAGTAACATTAACCCCATCAGATAAGCAATAACAAATACAGATTAACATTAATAAATATCCAAGCCTTCTCATTATGGCAAATGCAACATTTAGCAGTTTCTATCAGTAGCTATAATCAGGTCTCCATAGTTCCTATTCATGAGTGGCATTATGGTGTAATTATTGTTCTAAATGCATGTGTTTTTGATGTACTACCACACAATTGTGTAAATTAATGTTTAATGTTTCAGCTTAATTCTATTCTGGTAATAGGATGGCAAATAATATTGAGGTGGAGAAGTTTCAGGAGGTGCTGTTTCTGCTAAAATTATCCTATTATTACCATCCTGCACTGTGCTGAAGCCACATATATAATGCATCACAACCCCCCCACACACACACACACACCCCCACACACACACACTGACCCCCATCGGAAGTGGGAGTGAATGTGTGAGTGTGTGTGTCGGGGGATAGCAATTGGCCTGAGGGTATGTTAGTATTTGGGATTCAGTGAGGATACTAGTGAGGAGTTAGCAGGAGAGTGGTCCGGGCTTGAAGAGTTACCATGAGATGTGTGATGGGTGCGTGTTTCATTAAAACTACGTGTTAGCACTGATATGGTTAACAAGCACTTCTGTAAACCTTCACTGTTCAATCGTACAGACACCAGGGAAGAGATGCATTAAGTAATATAACCTACATCATTTACTACTGCTGTCTGAGGCCTGCCCAGCACGCTCCCATTCTGTGAGGCAGTCACATGACTCTTCTCTCCAATCACATCGCAGAAGAGGTTGGTGATGGAAGTGATGGCACAAAAAGCCTTCAACAGCGTAACTGGCTTCCAGGGAGAGCATCAGAAGGGGACTGTATGCTCACTGTAAATACAACTTTATCAGAAAAACAATAAATTCATTTTATTTTGGATGTTTTATCGTAGACAGGCACTGTTAGCCAATGTGTATATACACTGAGACGGCAGTAACTGCATTGAGTTTCGTTATCCAGCTCTGCAGTGTAAGCTCATGACTTACCGCTGTTTCAGGGCTCAAAATCCAAAAATGAGCAGATGTGACCTCAGACCCTGTGACTCTGAAAACGTGTTTCTGTTTTTGTTTATTCACTAGCTACTGTGGCTAATTTCACTAAACGCCGTCTAGCCAGTCTGTGCAGCCAATGGTAGTTTACTGAAACAGGTTCAGACCTGTCAGCCAAACAGCATGCTTTCCCAACACGCAAACCATGCAAATTAACACTTATAATACCACAGGCCACACACACTCCATCTGCACCCCTATTTACAAGAGGCGATGCCATTCAGGTGTTTTAGTTTTGGATGATATGACACCTCTGAGGTGTTATAGCCAGAGAGCTCTTTCAGCCAGTGAGACAAGGGACTGGGATCCCAGCAGAGCTCAGAAAGAGAGAAAGGAGATAGAAAGTCTGATTTTATCAGTTTCAGTTGTTTTTAACTTGCCAGATTTCCTCTGCGTCAGCACTTCTCCCGACAGCAGTGTGGCACAATGTAAGGCTTGTAACCGTAAGGTTGCTGGTTCAATTCCCCATGGGAGTGTGGCTGTACCTTTGGCAAGGTACTAAACCCAGTATTGCCTAAGTAAATATGCAGCTGTATAAATGGCTAACATATACAAATTGTAAGTTATGTAAATCTTGGATTAAAAGTGTCTGCTAAATGACAATGTAAAAGTAAATACCCTTTAACCATTAATCCAAGAGGCTACATTCTGAGGCAGGACTTATGTATTCCGAGTTTCCCAAAACACCTTAATAAATGTCCATTTAAATCTACCTCAGTTACAGAGTATAATTTTCATTTAATTAATGCAACATCTGTGGACATATGTGCAAATAGATGCAGTATATTTTAAATTAAGCATATTCATTATATTTCATACAGTATTGATAAATGTTACTTTTTAGTAATCAAATGAGCATTTTAAAAGGTATGATAAAACAATTTTTGGCAGTGTTCTGAAATTCACTTTTTTGTTTCAAATTGGAAGAAAAACATTCATTAAATAATCAGCTTCAGGCAACAACGTACATCAGGAATGCCTCACCACATACACTTCTGCTGAGAAACACTGAGAAACACTCGCTGAAGATGTTCTTAACACATCAGAGTTGATCACCGTTTCAGCACCATTTAAACATGCTGGAACAATAGGGGAAGCGGGGTGGAGCCTGGTCTTTTCTAATGAAGCTTCTAACAGTGATCTATCAGGAGACTGAAACACAGCCATGCTACCTGCTCTAACAATGATCCATCAGTGGATAGATTTAAATAAAAAAATTATTTAAAAACTTGTGTTGGTATTAGATTGTTGGAAGGAATGCTGTGTAAAGCATTCCAGGAAGTGTGTTGAAAAGTTTGACTGACGTTTTTAAATTCAAGCAAAAATTCCATCATAGGTAGTGTTTGTATTTTTACAGTCATTTTACAAAAAGCAACCCCAGGTTACCTACTCCACTAACATCAGCTGTACACAGCATAAACCATTTATATTGTTGAGGCTAGAGGACTACATTAATATTTAACTCCTCTAAAGGCATTAAGATGTTGAGCTTTATTATCGGTTGCCTGTTAAATGATCCCCCCAGAGCACTTGTCCAAGGGCAGGTTTTGCAAATGAGATGATGTTTTTTATACATATAACTGTTTAAAATTTATTATAAGCACTTAAATAATTAATAAATTACTATTGATTTATTAAACATTAATTGTATAATATAGATATAGAAATGTAGAAACAGAAACACAGGTTCACGCTGACCGCGCTCTGTACAGAGTCACTCCTGACCCAACAGCTGGCAGGAAGGAGGCTGAATGTGATGTCACTTCCTCTGACGCGGAGCAGCAGATCTGCTTGGTGCTGCTCCTGCCCATGCGCTTTGCCAAGGAGCAGAACTACTGTGATCGTATCGCAGTGCAATCAGGGCAACTGAATGGAGTCCTTCCAGGCCACAGTGTCCTCTCTGAAATCAGCCTCTCAGCATCAAACATGTGCCAGTTCATCTATCTGAAATCTCACTGGTAGACATAACGAAAATATCAGAAAAGACAGTTTTAAAATGACGTTTTGACTTTATATTAGCGTAATTAAGTGAAGGATCATGTTTTTAGGTATTATCGTGAACAATTGCGGTTGGGTCATTTGTTTTACTGTTAGTAGGCTTAAACCTTACAGTCATCACAAATAACATGGGTAATATCAGAAGTGCAGAGATATAAGCAGCATCCTCTATGATTAAGTAATTAATTACTTAAAAACAATAATATACTTGTTCATAGCATTAATTAAATATGAGGCATATAAAAGAGCAATTAGTGCAGAAGGATACCCTGCCCCTGGCAATGTTAAATTAATGTCTCTAATTACATTATGGTTGCAGAACTTTATCCAAGTTTATTGCTATTCAAAATGGCCATGCCTTAATGACATGGATTATAGACTAATACCAATTTAGTCTTAAGGAAAGTACATCTTATGCTTTTGAGAAAGTGCTACTGCCGAGGCCACAGGGCTTCAGGAACAATCCCGGGTTTAAAGCTCTCCCTGTCTAAAATCATTCCATTTACCATTCAAATATTCTGCTATTGCACAGGACCATTATTCCACATTTAGACCGTAACGTGATCGATTCCAAACCCCAAATGGAGTTTCTACAGACCCAGACGTAAAGAATAGACATCTCATTTATATTCTGCAGGCCTCTGCTCTCCAGCCATTCCCAAGGTGACAGCCATTTTCTGCCAGACCTCATTCAAAAGCTGCATTTCAGCAGGGAGGGCCCCTCGAATGCCAGCCGCCCCTCTGTTCTGGGAGGTGTTCTGTGCTGGGGTTGCAGCACAGAGCTGGAGCACCACAGGTCTCTCCCACGGCCACTTTGATCTTTTGAAGGAAACATTTGCATACATTTGCATATTTGTTGGGAAAAGATTTAACATGTGGATTGCGGCAAGGCTGCTAAAGTGATGGCACCATCATTATCTTTAGCATATGTGTTTGCTGACTGTGAAGTTCTGGACATGCATACATTTGCATAAATGAGAATCATTAATAAAAGGCAGAACAGCAGATGATCCAGTTCTCGTTCACGTCTGGGTTCTTTGTACCCTCAGGCAGTCTCACTGATGTACAGGTCGATACAGAAGGAGAGGCTGTGATGACCGACAAACACAACAGATAAATGTTAAATTTATTGTTAATCTACAGGTCAAGCAGGAATTAAGTAGTACCTGAAAGGCGTAGCTAACCTCAAAAACATGGCATGTGTCCTGACCCCATTCGCAGCTACTGTAACGTTGTAAGGATGATGGTTTAGGTCCTGCCTCACCTCCCACCTCAGTAGCAAAGACAGATACTGATGAAATGGTATAAAATAGCAGCAAAGTATCAACAGTGGTCTTTGCCCCCGTTCACATTAAAACAATGCCAGCACATAGCTGAGAGCAGGTAAAAAAAGAGAGAAGATAGTGAGTTCAGTCTTCCAAGCTGTTCCTTTTAGTGTTTTGAAAATAGTTCACTGCATATCATTTACAGATAGCTGTTTCCTGTGCTGAAGAATGGGGATTCTGTACACTAAAGCAAGGAACACGGTCATTATCATTATTTCATATCTGTAGCAGCAGAGACTAACAGGAACTGACACCAAGCAATCAAAGGAGAATCCAGTGCAGCTCAGAAAAGCACCTCAGCTCAGTAATGCATCTAACATGATGCGGCTGCCAGCGTGTTTTCACTAAAACTGTTCTGTCGTCCAACATTTTACACCATAATAGCAAAATAAGTCAAAGTTAAAACAAAGTATTCAAACATTAGCACTTTTAATGGTTTCCTTGAAAGAGGTATAGCGTAGGCTAATTGTGTTGTGCAGGTTTCTCCTTCAGCGCACTGACAGGGAGTGTCACCGTGGGAGGCTTTTGACACTGAAAGGAATAAAATTACACAGTAACTATAAGCAGCATTATTGGCAAATCTTATGCTATATAATCGCTGAAATATTTGATATTGAAAAAAGGCACCTCTGAGTACGTAAAGGCACCTCTGAGTAAACTGCAGGCATTGTCCTTTTCACCACATTACATGTATTTGCTGAGCAGGCTAGCCTACAATGGCATCATTCTTACATGTTCATCCAGGAAGGCAAAGTAATTCAGGTTAAATAACCTGCTGAATTGTACAACAGCACCGTTTCATCCAGGATTGGACCCCTCAGCCTTCTGTTCCATACAAGTTACTGTATGAAGACTGTAATATAGAAGAAAAAGATTATTTAATTACAATTAACTGAAATACAGTGTGTGCATATCATGTCCAATTTCCTGTCCGCTCTCTGATACTGAGATAACAGAAAATCACTTTGATAATGTCCTATGTGTGTGTCATACACACATCAGGTGTACAGGACATGGTGTGATGATTATGGCTGTTGCTGTGACCAGTGAACAGCAAGCTGTGTCTCTGGGGATGACGTCAGAGGGCATGAGGTCATAGTGGATATGATGTAATTCTGAATTACATCATGATTTAGCACACAGGAGGGGTTAGCAGTCCTGTCATTAATGCACCTGCTCTGGCAGTAAAACAGAGCTACAGTACACAGCACAGAGCAGCTAATCAGACTCCCCATGGAGCCGTAGGGATGGCAGCAGGGGGTGTACACTTACATGGCTTCTCCTCACAATGAGAGGCGGAATGGCACTTAAGGAAATGGTGTACCACTTGCAAATGCAAATGCACTGAGAGGATATCCCAGAAAAGCCTTTTTTAATTTACACTTGTCAAGAAAGGAAGATATTTACTTGGAGCCTCAACTGCGAAGAATTAAGCGCTCTAGGGAGAGTAGAAGAGTTTGGAAATAAAACCACAGGGAAAGCTTTTAGAGGAACAGCGTGGTCATGGTCACTTATAAGACTGTTTGACATGTCCAACCAAAGACATTCCCCGAGTTTCATTTTCTCAAAAATCCACCCTTAGTGCCTTTTTAGATGCTGCAATGTCAAGAGGTAAAGTGATGTAGAGGAGGATGCCAACGGATCACAAGACTGCTCAAAGTTCAGGGTGAGAACAAAAGAGGCGTCTCAGAACGGAAGAGCAGATTCAAGTTCTCCTTCTAATGCCTGAAAGTACAACTTATTAGAATACAAAGAGGCCAATTCTACAAGGCTTATTTCTGAAAAGAATTTAAAGCAGAGGCTGAATTTGCCATTACAATCACCACTTGTAAATGTAGTGTAAGTAGAGACCAGCAGTGCAAGAATTTAATCACCTACTGCCAAAAAATGAACTTTTTCAGCTTCCATTCAGATCATGAAGTAGGCAAGGTCCCATTGTGAGGCTCTGTCCACAAGCCTTCATTATTTTACTGTTTATCTGCAGATCTTTATCATCCATTAACGTTTTTTTCTGTACAGCTAAATTATCTGCCTGTCTGACACAATCAGCTGATCCCCAACACAATTCTCTTATCTCTTACCAGGATTACCATGGCAACATGTACAGTCATGTACAGTGGGACATCAAAGTAGAGAGTGCACTCACTATCTGCAGATGCAGCTGCAGGTGTGTGCTGGCTGCACTGTGCCCATGCACCTCAGGGTAGCTGAAATACCAATCAGCCTACATTTGACATAACTTGGTTATCCATGTGGGATGAAGAAGTGTACAAGTTATTTTTTAAATTGGCTGCTCGTAAAAACTGCAGTTTCTATTAAACTAAAAATGCAATTTAATAGAAGTTAAAAGTTTTTGAAAATCCATCTAATTTTTCCACACTCTGAAAGCTGATCTTCGAAAAAAAAATAGATTTGTTTATTTTATTAATTGAAGCCAAAGAAATGCGTAATAAGAAACAATTTGCTGTTCATTTATTCTTCTCAGTCACGAGAGAATACCAATGAGACTCCAACATGGAAGGCTATATTATCATTTTTAATATATATGTATGCATATTTAATGACATTTGCCATTTCATTTGGAATGAAGAGCAATTTAACTTGATTCATTATCCAGGACTGTCCAGAGCTAAGGGTGAACCATGGTATCATACAAAAACAAAACAGGAAGATTCATGTCATTAGGGCCTACTGTAGCAAAAAAACTGGGGATAGGAAGTGCACAAGACCCCAGAAACAGAGCTCACTGCTCAGCACAGCCGTCTCTGGAGATGAGCTGATAATGCAGAGCTAATGCAACTTCTCCCTGTGTGTCCAGACCTTTCCATAAAGTCTCCATGCATCAAAGCTGACCTTAAAGCTTTGGTACCTGGTTCTGTTTAAAAATGACTGTGTCAGAAACCTTCACTCAGCACACTCAGCCACCTTCTAAACCACAGCTGCTGCTTAACATTGCCACAACACTGGAGCAACGCAGCAATAATGTTGTGAAAAAGTATTCTTCCTTCGACACTTATTCTCGATCCTGCTTCATCGTCACCGTGTGGGGCGCTCCTCTTCCTCACTCAGTGCGGTGAAGCAGCAGCCTGGCAGGAAGACCCCTCACTAACCACTGAGGAAAATATGTCTGACTGTTTACACATGTCATTAACATCACGTCCACACTTCGCAGTACCTGCCTGAGACACACTTACCATAACAGTCATCCAACATCAGGAGCTACAAAAAGGTTTGGGAGGCTTGTTTTGCCTGTCCTAACATCAGTTGTAAGAACTGTCATCATGTTCACCACATATGTCTACCACACATGTAATACATTCAGGCCCTTAGCTGGTGTACCTGCGTGTAGAGGCTCACAGGATTCAAGGATAGCTGGACGAATCCACATGTGACGGCTGATCTGGTGGGAGCATTTTCAAGGCTGTTTACTTCTGTTTTTCCTCCAGTTTTATAATGAATTCCTATGATGTATACATACACTGCAAAGGAGGATAACACATCATCTGTGACAAAATCCTTTCTTTTCTGCTAATATGGAGCGTTTTATTCAATACATTACATTACATTACATCATTTGGCAGCTGCTCTTACCCAGAGTGACTTCCAAATAAGTGCATTACAACACTAAGAGTAGTTATCAAAAAGGGATAGATAGGATTGATAGAGACAAAGGCAGACTAGAGATAAAGCTTGAAGAGGAGTTTTCAGCTTTCTCTTGAAGGCACCCAGGGAGTCTGTTCTACGAATCTCAGCATGAAGCTCATTCCACCAGTGTGGAGCAAGTACTGAGAAGAGGCAGGTTCGGGAGATGCTGCCCTTGTATTTCGGGACACAGAGGCGACCCGAGGTAGCAGAGCGCAGTGCTCTTACTGGCTTGTAGGCCTTGATCATGTCCTGTATGTAACAGGGGGCTGATCCTTTGAGTCCCTTAAAGGTTACTAACAACTTGGTGTTGAACTTGATCCTTGCTGCAACCTGTAGCCAGTGGAGGGGCTCAAAGAGAGATGTCACATGCGCCTGCTTGGGGAGGTTGTCAGCTAGGCTGCTGTGTTCTAGATAAGCGGTCAGATGGCTTTTCCCGGAAGGCCAGACACCAGCGGGTTGCAGTAGTCCAGACATGACAGGATGAGAACCTGGATCACGACTTGGGCTGTGTATGTGGAAAGATATCACGACTTGGGCTGTGTATGTGGAAAGATATCACGACTTGGGCTGTGTATGTGGAAAGATATCACGACTTGGGCTGTGTATGTGGAAAGATATGGTTTGATCTTCCTGATGTTGAATAAAAGGAATCTGCAGATCCTGGTTGCGGCTGAGACAGATTGACAGGAAGACAGATTGCTGTCCAAAGTTACCTCTAGGTTTTTGGCAGCCACAGTTGCCATTACCTTTGCATTGTCAATGCAAATTAAGAGGTTCCTCAGAGGAGACATGTTTACTCTCTCAGTCTTGTCAATTTTCAGTTTTGAGCTGTTGCTTGTTCATCCAACTAGGGTTACCAACTGTCCCATAAAACACGGAATCATCCAGTAATTGGAAACTTCCGTATTGACCTGATACGGGACGCGCTTTGTTCCGTATTTTTGAGAATCAATTCAGTGCAAATCTATGGGAGAGAAATATTACAGGTTACACTATTAAAACAGGGTGATTTGTATGAGACAGAAGGAAACCCTGCTGCTTTCCCTCAGCCTGTCTGTCATGTTATGTTCCACTACCCAAACAGAGAAGCACTGTCAGCGTTGCTACGATACGCCTAACAGCGCTAATGATTGAAATTCTTTCGTAATACCAGGTCTGTTTTATTCAAAACTAGGCCTGGGCGATAAAACTATAACAATCATTATCACAATATAATTTTCCTTGATAGAAATATAACAAATGTTCGATAAAATTACTTTCCATGCTTAGATGGTATGCACAAAAGTGAATCACGACCTGCTAATCCTGTCGCAGTAATTTTGGTATGAATTGCGTAAATTAAGTTGCACGGTGGTATTGCAGAGGTATAAATTCAGTCCAGCATGTGGTATTGTTTACAGCCACAGTGGCTGAAAGGCTTGTAGTTGGAGCGGAATAAGCAAAATAAGCAAAATGAAGGACACCGAAGAAAAAGCAGTGCCTTGGACCAGCTTGAAGGATGAAGACATCGTCGATAAGAAAGGTCACTCAAATTCAGTAGTTTGGAGATATTTTGGCTA
Organism: Megalops cyprinoides; assembly: GCF_013368585.1. NCBI lineage: Eukaryota > Metazoa > Chordata > Actinopteri > Elopiformes > Megalopidae > Megalops > Megalops cyprinoides. The sequence continues at coordinate 41,268,678 of NC_050588.1, read as the reverse complement.
TTTACAATCCGACAAAAAACTAAACGGCGTGCACTGCAAACAATGCCTAAGACACGTGCCATCAAAGACAGGCAACACCACAAACCTGTTTCATCATATGAAACCATATCACCCATTAGAACACGCAGAAAGTAAGAAATTACAGTCCCAAACGAGCGTTGTTAGTGGACCCTCGACAAGCACCAGGCCAGTACCCAGTGCAACAACCCAGCAGCAAACGATCGTATCAGCATTTCCCAGCACCGTGCCTTATGACAAAAAAAAGAAAAGACATCACAAATGCAATTGCATATTGCATTGCAAAAGACATGCTTCCCATTAGCGCTGTTGAAAACGAGGGATTCAAGAAGCTTATCAGAGGCCATCAAATGTGGCTTTTATATATATTGTTTTTCTTAAAATACAGTTCTGTTTTATTCTAAAGAATGAGAAAATAATATATGTTAAACTGTTGTTTTGCGCAGCCCAAATAAAATTCTTGAATGATAATCTGTTACACACATATTCCTCTTGCTCAAAAATACAAAACTGATCAAATTCAGGTTTGTGTGTTTGCTTGTCTTAATACATGGGCTTATAGATACATGTCTGGTAAATGGCTGAAGCAACTGCCGTTTCCTTGATGTGATTATGTTTGGTATGGTCTGGATAGGACTTCTCACAACCAAGTATGTGGGCATTTGTATGTTCCTTTATTTCCATTTCAGGAAGCTGGCAACCTGACATCCAACCCAAGATATAAGTGAGACATGCTGATATTTGAGGAGTGATTTCCGCCTCGGGAGGGAAGGAAATGAACAGCTGTGTATGCAGCCTGTTCGAAAAGTGAAATGCAGCAGTATGCCACTGGGAAATCCCAAAATCTGCATTTGCATGTTTGTTTGCATTTGGATTAAAAACATTTCATTGTTGTTTTTGTTAGCATGCACCTCAGTCTGCCTGTGGCTCTGCTGACTGTATACTTACAGTCAAGCAGATGTACAAAGGCCTGCAGCACCTCCCTGTCGATTTCACAGGGAAAGGATGAGCTGGCTACAGGTTAACAAATATTAACACTCAGCCCATCTGAGGCAGGTGCTCCAAATGAGAGGATTTTCAGCTGTTTTTCATGGTCTTTCTCCCCAGGGTTCTGCCATGACGTCCGCAGTCTCCATACAATCTAATCTTTTCTTCAAAGCCTATTCTTAGCAACTCCAATCAGCATCTTTTAAAAGCTGTCATACACACAGGGCGTTAGCCAGTCCACTCACAGGAGCTCTGGATGCACAATGCTGATAAGAACAGGAGGCTCTCTGTCCAGCCACATTCACAGCCCGAATCGCACTAAAGAGGGTTATAAATAACGTCCACTCGCATCATGCCGCTGTGAGCGTCTCCAACATATCAGAGCATGTGCAGCTACAATAAATCTCAGAAAGCTTCATTTGAAAGTGTGTCACAGGAAAACAGCAGATTCAGCTGTGAATGGCCGCTTGCTACTCCACATGATGTAATAAGGGAAAAGAGGTTATTTGAAAAATTGCTTTCTGTGTATGTGCAGATTTTACTGTTGAAAAAGAGAAATGGAAAGTTACCTGTGGGCTCAGACGTCTGCTGAATAAAGGTTAGCCCCTCTGTGTTTCTGTCCTGTTGGAATGCATTTGCTACATTACAAGTAGCATGTGCTGGCACATTTTTTGTTTTGCTAAGTGAGTATTTTTCCCCCTGAAATATTAATTCAACTGTATGCTGTGGGGAATAATTAATCCAAAAAGAAAGGTAAGGAGGCAGACATAATGGAATACCCTGCTAACCAGGCAGCCCGCTGGGTGGAGTCCCATCTTCTCTCTCCAGTCTTTAGAAAAGCACACTCACTAAAGCTTCCAGGAGTAGTGTGTGTACATCTGTGTTTGTTTCTGAGGGTGCTTTCAAGAGTCCTCCAGAAAACGGGGGTCTGGGGTACGGTTCACCTGAACTCCAGTGCGGTTCACATTTGGTGTGAAAGCTATCCAATCTAAAACCAGGAAGTAAACACTATTGATGACGTGTAATTTGTTATTTGCTTGTTGCATCAAAAAACTATTGTGGAAATAACTGCAGGTAGCCACACCGTTCACTCACCTTGAGGGTATGAATGTATGCTCTGCAAGCAAAGCTGCAAATTCATTTAGCATTGCCGCCTGTCTCCGCAAAAACCTCCTTATCCGAGCAGCTCGTATCACTCTCAAACAGCGGGACGCATTTATGGCATAGTGAAAATGCCGAACACGGTTATTTTGGTGCTGACACCATATTAACAAAAAGATGAATAAGAAAACTAGTGTGGCTGTCCATTTTGCCTCCCTTCTGCGTTGTTGCCTAGCGACATTGGTAAATAAAAGCTACATGTTCCTTACGTGTTGATGATGTAAACCAACCAGGGTTTGCAACCAAAAAATGTAATGTGAAAGGAGACCAGCGGGGGCAGGGGGAGGGGGAAATAATGGCACTTGAGTTCAGACCAGCAAAACAGACCGAGTATAAAAACAGCCTGAAGCCACAACTACACACCATGCTGCTCAGATTCATATTACTACTCACAGTCACTGACTGACAGTCACATAGTCATCAGATCACAATTAAATTTTCTTTTAACGTTTGATCTCCTTGAGAGTAACAGCACATACCCACACCCCCCCACCCCACCCCACCCCCACAAACCTCTGCATACAGATCAAAGGTGATTGGCTGAGAGGCAGCCGCTCTGAGGACGTGAGGAGAGAGTGATTCCTCAGTGGCAATGCCTGCCTCCTCACTTCCCTGTGCTGTGTAATGCATTTCATTGGTGAATGATTGATGATCAGTCGGCCTGTTAATTATTCAGACGTGTTTTCTGTGGCTGAAAGGGACACCGCTGCTGATGAAGCGTGAGTTATTGACTGATAAACATACCGAGGGCTTAATTACTGTGATGTGGCCAGAGGGCCTTACTGATGCAGACCCTCTGCTCTGCCTTTCAGTACCTCATGGCTGTGATCTCCTGCACACAGAAGCACTTTCAAACAGCAAACATGCTGAGCAGCAAATTTCCTATTCACACTTACAACCTGATGGGATGTAGGAAATGACTGGACACAGGAAACGGCCACACAGTATGGGCATAGGCTTCACATTGAGAAAATATGCTTTCATTGGAATGTTTTGCAAGTAAGGCAGTAAGACCAATTATAATACGGTTGCTCACACAAACCAGAGCATTTCAAAGGATGCATGATCTGGTGGCTCTTTATCTACATTACATCTTTATCTGTGGATTCTCCTGCATCATTCACTGCGGCAGACATAATTATCTCAGTCAGTTTATTTATCTTACAGAACCAGTTACACAAAAGATTGGAGCACATGTGTGAGGGGCCTCAAAGGACAGTGTTTTAGCATTCCTGGGGGGTTGTCCAAAAATTCAGCTTATTGGATTGCATACAAGAAGTTAGTTTGCCTAACTAACAGCTGGTGGATGCAGCTGAAGCTGTAGCTGAGATCACCTGCTGCACAGAGAACCCCATCATGTACAGCACACCTGCTGTGCCACCTGGGGGGCCATGAATGGGTCAGCTGCAGCCCCTGCCTTCTGAAAGGTGACAAACACGGGAAGGTAGCTTGGCCTAAACCCTAACAACATGTCCCACAGTCTGCCTTGGCCTTAACAACACGTCCCACAGTGTGCCTTAACCCTAACAACACGTTCCACAGTCTGCCTTAACCCTAACAACACGTCCCACAGTCTGCCTTAACCCTAACAACCTGTCCCACAGTCTGCCTCGGCCTTAGCAACACGTCCCACAGTCTGCCTTAACCCTAACACCATGTCTCACAGTCTGCCTTGGCCCTAACAACACGTCCCACAGTCTGCCTTGGCCCTAACAACACGTCCCACAGTCTGCCTTAACCCTAACAACACGTCCCACAGTCTGCCTTAACCCTAACAACACGTCCCACAGTCTGCCTTAACCCTAACAACATGTCCCACAGTCTGCCTTAACCCTAACAACACGTCCCACAGTCTGCCTTAACCCTAACAACATGTCCCACAGTCTGCCTCAGCCTTAACATGTCCCACAGTCTGCCTTGGCCCTAACAACATGTCCCACAGTCTGCCTTAACCCTAACAACACGTCCCACAGTCTGCCTCAGCCTTAACATGTCCCACAGTCTGCCTTAACCCTAACAACACGTCCCACAGTCTGCCTTAACCCTAACAACACGTCCCACAGTCTGCCTTAACCCTAACAACATGTCCCACAGTCTGCCTCAGCCTTAACATGTCCCACAGTCTGCCTTGGCCCTAACAACATGTCCCACAGTCTGCCTTAACCCTAACAACACGTCCCACAGTCTGCCTTAACCCTAACAACATGTCCCACAGTCTGCCTTGGCCCTAACAACACGTCCCACAGTCTGCCTTAACCCTAACAACATGTCCCACAGTCTGCCTTAATCCTAACAACACGTCTCACAGTCTGCCTTGGCCTGAACAACATGTCCCACAGTCTGCCTTAACCCTAACAACATGTCCCACAGTCTGCCTCGGCCTTAACGACATGCCTCTGTGTCCATCTGCCCAGGGAAGCCATCAGGCAAAGGCTGGCAAATTGTTTTTCTCCCTGTTTCTCTTCACAGGAAACAGCAATTTTTTGAAATCCATGTCACATGCAAACCTGGGGACAAACACATAACGCTGACCTGAAATGCCTTGTGTGTGACAGCTGTTACCTGGCCTTTTTATTATAAAATAAAAACACAAATTTTGTTGCATTTTGCTGCCATGACATGGACATAAATGTATCTACTGAAGAGAAGCATTCTATATGTTGTGCAGAATGACTACATTTATGTAATAAGGGTAAAAACCTTCCTCCATAATGAAAGATATCTACATAGAAATATATAACAGAGAAATTCAGCATGACCCTGGCCGTTGCTGGTGCAGTAACACTACAATGGAAAAATGCAGAAGGCAACAAAGTGTATTAAAATGCCAGTGTGTTTCCTGGTGCAGCAAATTAGCCAAAACCCCATTACAGGTCTTAAAACAAACATGCATCACACACTACTGAATTAATAATCAGGTTTGTGTTAAACCCACAGCACTAATTCAGACTCTTGTTTCCAGCATACAGCGTGCATTTTAATGTTCTAAAGCTACCAAATTCTTAGGGCCATGAAAAATCACAGCCATAAAATACAGTAATGAGGGACAAGCCAGGAGAGTAAGCTGGAAATGTCTAATCCATTTTATATTTAATGCGCCCTTGCTTTCATACACTTTCATGACCATTATAAATACCATTATCATAATAAAATCGGTCCCCTGCACTACATTTCTCCAGAACGTCCCGTCGGGGATCACAGCCATATGTCTCACCACAAGTACATTGCCAGTCCAAAACAACATTATCCATTTTACTGTAAATAGCCACATGTCATTAATATTTCATATTTCAAAGTAACCATATACTCAAAAAGGAGAGGACTGGGAGCAATGAATGATGAACATGTAAAAATTGAACACGCACACACACATGCTCACACCCTCAAACAGCTGACTCTCAGCTGATTATTAACAATGCAATGGAACTGGTTTTTGTATAGAACAGGAAGGGCAAGTGTGGGCAGCAGTGACCAGCTGAACAAATGGGATGCACAGCTGTCTGGCCAAAAAGACAGCCATTAATCACAGGAAAATTCCATTGGAGTGAGTGATCCTATTGAGATGCCGTAAGCTGCTGTGTCTTTATGGCCTCCATTCACCACACAATCTGTAGGGGACAGGGAAGCTCATCTATCTGGGCAATATCATTAGAGACCAACAGAAGAGAGACTGTCTGGCAAAGACACCTGGCTGGCATGCTATGCAGGTAATAAGAAATGACTCATCAGTTATATCCCATCATCTATATTCACACCACATCAGCTGCGGGCAGAAATGGGTGCAGGCAAAATGGCTCAGAGATCAGATTCAAACATGTATATTAATTACTAATTACTAACCCACAGATCCAGTTTATGCGCTCCTACGAGCCTTGTGCTATTGAATAGATTACCCCCACATTTTCCTTTTTCTTCTGAGGATCATCTGAATTCAGAAGTGTTAACTTTGTGACACACAGCCTAATAATGCAAGCATGTTCTCTTATTGTGTGTCACAAATCTGCAACATGTTTACTAAAATAAACAAAAGCATTTTCACCACCAACAGTTTTCAAAATTTGCTAAAAATATTCCTTTGCTATTCCGTGAACAATGTTGGAAAACAAAATGTTGAATTACACATTTCTGCCAGAAGAAAGAGATTTCTGAAGGTATGCAAGCAGCAGTGAAAACAGCCTTACATAACTGAGGAGCCCGTCACTCCCTGAGCGCAGATCAGAAATATCTCCAAGGCATTGCCTCAGCTAATATCTAATTCCCTTTTCCCACTTGCATATGATTTAGATTAATTATGGAATCTGTTCCTCCTGTCCTACAGTGCACCGTACAGCTGAAGAAAGAGACAGAAAGGATCACATCATTATTCTACACTCAATTATTGTTTTCCTTATACTGGTATCAATCACTTCAGCTGTATGATTTCAGCAATGATTTCAACTGTATGCTTACTGTAAAGGGTCATTGACATGTGGTCACAACAATTTTGCGCCAATATATTATAAAAGCTGTTCCAATTTACTACATGGAACACCTAGAAGGTCTGATGATCCTATTGGATAGCATTAAGGACTAGGATGGTCAGTGACAATTCATGGAGCTGCAGTTATGTATTGAAATGGAGGCTGTGTATTGTACATTTCAACACTTCTCCACAGAAGTAGTGTAACAGTGCAGTTACTGATGCAAGCTTGCAGGTTTAAATTCACAGTGGTACAGTAGCGTTCAGGAGATCCTGAGAAGCCCAAAGTGTTTAATCTGAGTTGCTTTGGTAAGAAACCAGCCAGTGGAAATAGATATCAGTAAGTACATAAGCTGTTGTTTCTACAATAACGCATAACACAAAGAGCTGTGAATATGCAAGCAGCAGCCATGTCTGGTAGCTCCCATAGCCCTTCTGAATTTCCAGTCAGACACATACTGTTCACCTGTGCAGGAGCATCAGCTCTCACCTGCCCATCACACTCTGCAGGTGCAGCATCAGGTAAAGTCAGGTGGAGGACGTTTCCTTTCTGCATCAGCAGGACTGCTCTCCCAGCCTCCCTCTGCCTGAGAGCAGGTTAGATCCCTGCCCTGGGGTCTCTCTCGCTACAGGTGGATTCAGTTTCCTATATGAAAGTCCACTCCACACAGCACAGCACTCCACTGCATGCTTCTATGGTTTTGGTGCTGTACCCCTTCAGATAATGAGTAAACGAATCATCTGTGCCATTAAAATAATTTGTAGCCAAACATGGTTTTATTAAGCAAGGATAACAGAAATAGTTAGTTAAATGTTAGAAAAATGAGTCAGTGCACATCGCAACAGTTTCCAATGATTCATTACACTGTGACAATGCTGATCCTAAGATAACGGTCTACACACAGAAGGATCACTTCTGTTAGCTTTGGGAGCTCTACAGCTCCCACTGGTTTACAAAGAACCTAAAGATAAAAAAATAGGAAGGATCCTGATCTGTTCATTTATGTGTACTTTTAGATTGCAGGCATGCACAACTATGTTCCCTGACAACCAAGTGTTTTGTTTTGTTTTCTGTTTTTCCTGAGGGAAGGAGGTAAAGCGTGCTCCTGGCAGTATCAGTGCTTTGGTTTGTCCCCATTTGCTTGGATTTTTTGGAATGCTCTCAGATCAGCCAATTTCAAGGTCCTTTTATGTCTTGTGTGGGGTTGGATTTCTTACTTTGACAATCATATACTGGGCTTTGATCTAAAAATGCTGTCAGTCTAGAGTTTGATGTAAAGCAGTTCAATGATGAAATGGATTTCGTTAGAGTTTTCAGATGCATTAACTGCTATTGACAACTTATACTGATGATGGTGCTGTCTGTTCCACCTAAGCCTCTATTCAGGGTGATGGTCTTCATTGCTCATATATTCCAATTATGTAGCTGGATTCAGATGAAGTAACTTTTTCCAAGCCCAAAACATCAGTGCTCAAACCTGCAGCCCCCTGGTCCAGTTACCATCTGAATGCCGCTGACTGCAAGCTGCATTTTTATCTGCTTCTCCTTTCATAAAGATATGGATGTAAATTTGCATATAAATCACTGAGATACATGTAACACATCCCTAGACCAGCCTGGTGTGAACTCCTGGGAATTTATGGAACTTTGCCTGCTTACACACAGCCCCAGACTGCAATATCCCCTGCACTGAGCTGCTGTTTCCAAAGGGCACAGACTCTGATATGGGCAGAAGCATTAGGAGAGACGGAAGACTGATGATGAGTAAGCAGTAAACACAGAGCCATGAATTCTAATGATGGCTCTTTAGCACTTCCTGCACCCTGCAGACTGCATTCCCTCACAGCTCCCGCTCTCAGACAGCCAGATCCCACTGCACCTGCTCAAGGCTAATTACAGAGCCATCAGAACTGTGAAATCCAGTCTGCCGGACTTACATTCAGGTTTGGAAATCATATTTCTCATTGATTTCTGCTTTCAAGTAGCAGGATTCAGAGATACAGGTCATACTCTCCGTAAAAGCATGATATGGATCAGTCAAAGACGTTTCCTGCAAAAGTGAAATTCCTCAGAGGAGTCAGTACATGGCAGTCTCAGGGACATCCCCATTAGAGCACCTCTAATGCTTTACAGGGTAGCAATGAGTCAGACCCTGCAAATGATATGAGCAAAAAAGTGAAGGGCTGAAATAACAATCCATCTATGGAAGAGTGAGTCCATACAAAGCACAATTTTACACGATAAGTGAAAAATCAAAACTATATCATATAATACAGCATATCATCACAGCCAAACACTCAGGTATCAACAGCTGCAAGTTATGAGCACATCACAGCCTGAAGGCAGGAGTGGCCATGTGGTTCGTGCTCAGCTGACCGTGGGAACAGCAGCAGGAAGGTCTATCAGCACACAGGCTGACCCGCTGCAATGAGCAGGCTGGGGGTGCACATCCACTCATTTAAAGTGCTGAGCGCTTCTTCTTCCAAGGTTTACTTTGCCTTCAATAACACAGTTTGACAGCTTCTGCAATCACCACAATTAACAGCAAGTCATCTCATGTCTAAAAATAGTGAGCTATATATACCCTTTAGAATGAAAACACCACTTTCCTTCTCAGACTGTACTGCTGCCAGCGGCTTGTGCCAAAATAACCATTTTGATCCCTGGGTTTCCACACAACAAGGGGGTACATGCCAGTGATGGAAAACAGTTCTATACAATGCATTACACATGTTTAGGATGCAAGTCTGTGTTGTTATAAGCAAATATTATGGTCACTGTACTTGAAACAGATCTAAATTGAAACTACATGATAAGAAAAAGCAAACTACTTTGTTATTGTAATGTACTAAAAAAGTATGATGCTAATGAAAAAATAAATATATTGTACCAAAATCTGTCGTATCACTGATTTACATTACATGACTAAAGTTCAAGTAGAATATAGGAATTTGATTTTCTGTTACACCCCCTTTATCAGTCTGTTTAAGTGGGATAGCCACTCCCCTCTGGTCAACACCTTTCCTTTGTGCCCAAGTTCCAGAGAAGAGTTCAGATGAAGAGCAGAAAGCCTGGACTCTGTGCTGTGGGCTCAGCCATCTGCCTCAGTCATTCTGATGGAAGACATGAGATCAAAGATGGAGCAGAGCCAGGACTGCAGAGGAGGCAAATTCATATGCAGGTAGCAATCATTAATTAGGCAGAATGAGCACCTTAGAAGTACACAGTGGCTGGATATCACAGTGCAATGCACACACCCCTGTAAAGCTTGCTTTAAGACATAAAAGACTGAGAGGATATCAGTGATAATTCAGTCATTGTGGCTAAGTTTAGCAGCCCTGGACAATGTGTTCACTGTAAGAAAAATGTTTCATTACTCACATTTGAGGGATTCTTTCTCAACAAACTGCTCAAATCTTACAGAAACTGCTTAGGATTCAATCCGTCTGCAATGTAGTGCATAAACGAGTTAAAATTAAATTCAGTCAAATAAAAGCTGGTGAATCCATTCAGTGATTGAAAACTATTTTTGTTTAAATTATGGCACAAGATAAATATTTGGTATGACACCTTGATGAATACGATTTGTATCTATTTAAAACCCCTTTAGATTTTTGTACCGTTATCTAAAACTATGTCAATGTTCAACTAAATCTACAACCTGCCTGTGCCTCTTCTCCCAGATCTCACTCTCACTGTCCCTCTCAACAGCCACAGGGACATGCTGGACAATTAGCTGATGAGCGCTTTCAGCATAATTTTGAACCAGACGTGTCAAAAATACAATTATATGGTACACCAGTTCCCTGACATTTAATTCTTATCACAGAGATACAATACCATAATTGCTTCCGCATTTGGCATTTCACATGGTCCAAGCAGCGCGAGCTACATGCAGCAGTGGTCTCCCCCCTCCACACCCAGCTCACCCCCCCCACACACACCAAACACACCCCCCCCCACACCCAGCTCACCCCCCCCCCCCCGACTCCCCACTCCCCCCTCTACACCCAGCTCATCCCCCCCCCCCCCGACTCCCCACTCCCCCCTCTACACCCAGCTCACCCCCCCAACACCCACACACGCACCCCCACTCTCTACACCCAGCTCACCCCCCCTCCGACTCCTCACTCCCCCCTCTACACCCAGCCCACCCCCCCGATTCCCCACTCCCCCCTCTACACCCAGCTCACCCCCCCCCCCCGACTCCCACACACGCACCCCCACTCTCTACACCCAGCTCACCCCCCCCACACACACCAAACACACCCTCTCTCTACACCCAGCTCACCCCCCCCACACACACACACACTAAACACACCCCCTCTCTCTACACCCAGCTCACCCCCCCCCCCCACACCCCTCCCACACACACACACACACACACACACACACACACACTAAACACACCCCCTCTCTCTACACCCAGCTCCAAACACACACACACACCAAACATACCACCCCTCTACACCCAGCTCACCCCCCCTCCTAGTCATTCAAGGTTTGCCTCCAGTTTAAACAATTAGCAGCCTCTTCAACCAAACAAACTCAT